>NW_013674055.1:2426-25185 GCF_000517525.1 Limulus polyphemus
AAACTTCTTCTAGTTATTCAACTTGTGAAGTTTACTAAACTTCTTCTAGTTATTCAACTTGTGAAGTTTACTAAACTTCTTCTAGTTATTCAACTTGTAAAGTTTACTAAACTTCTTCTAGTTATTCAACTTGTGAAGTTTACTGGATTTGAGTATTTGAGGATGCGTTTTGTTGTAATTCCTGGGGTTTATTAACAGTAAGCTTGAGGGCTTATAATGCATAGAATCAGGGTTCGATACACGCAGTGGGTACAGAAATAGATAGTCAATTACGTAGTTTTGCGCTTAAACATAACAACTAAACCAAACACTAAGCCTACTGTCAGAATTTTCTGTCCTTCATCTTCCTCTACAGTAATCAAAATATTAAGTAAACCTTCCCTATATATTGTCTTTGTTGTTTCACTCGCTCAGGGGAACAATGGCGTATGTATACAGGAGGCTAGAAGACTTGGTGGATGAAATATTATGTGATAACAAGAGGAGAGGTCGACACTAGGCAGTTTTAAATTCTCTTTATTATGCTAAAGGACGAAACGAGAGGATATATAAACGAAAATATATGTCAAATATTAATACAGATTAAAACAAATGCAACTGAACAGGGTGAGAAGTGAAAATGAAGTTAAACGATACGAGACTGGATGCATCATCATCTGTTTCCAGACAGGTGTGGAACTCTTGAAAATTACCAACGTTGACCTGGAAGGAGGTATCACCTGTGATGGCTGAGCCAATCACAGGCAGGCTCGTAACTCCACAAGGTAATTACTATGGTTCAATAGACCATTTAAAAACAGAGACAATCTTGACAAGCCACAGGGTCATGTTTACGAAACTTCAATAATAATAATAGGCTTGACGATTCAAACCAGAACCACAGAGAAAATAACGAAATTCGTATAACACCTAAACTGGTGTTTCTCTGTAAATTGGCAGTGTTCATTGATTGGTGTTTCTCTGTAAGCTGACACTATTCATTAATTTATGTTTTTCTGTAAACTGACACTATTCATTGATTGGTGTTTCTCTGTAAACTGACAGTGTTCATTGATTGGTGTTTCTCTGTAAACTGACACTATTCATTAATTTATGTTTTTCTGTAAACTGTCAATGTTCATTGATTGGTGTTTCTGTGTAAACTGGCAGTGTTCATTGATTGGTGTTTCTGTGTAAACTAGCAGTGTTCATTGATTGGTGTTTCTCTGTAAACTGGCAGTGTTCATTGATTATTGTTTCTCTGTAAACTGACACTGTTCATTAATTTATGTTTTTCTGTAAACTGACAGTGTTCATTGATTGGCGTTTCTCTGTAAACTGTCAGTGTTCATTGATTGGTGTTTCACTGTAAACTGACACTATTCATTAATTTATGTTTTTCTGTAAACTGACACTATTCATTAATTTATGTTTTTCTGTAAACTGACAGTGTTCATTGATTGGTGTTTCTCTGTAAACTGACACTATTCATTGATTAGTGTTTCTGTGTAAACTGTCAGTGTTCATTGATTGGTGTTTCACTGTAAACTGACACTATTCATTAATTTATGTTTTTCTGTAAACTGACTGTGTTCATTGATTATTGTTTCTCTGTTAACTGACACTATTCATTAATTTATGTTTTTCTGTAAACTGACAGTGTTCATTGATTGGTGTTGCTCTGTAAACTGACAATGTTCATTGATTGGTGTTTTTCTGAAAACTGACTGTGTTCATTCATTGATGTTTCTCTGTAAACTGACAATGTTCATTGCTTGGTGTTTCTCTGTAAACTGACTGTGTTCATTCATTGGTGTTTCTCTGTAAGTTGGTACTACGTAGCTCCTGCCCGTCCTGGTCACTTCCTTGTAGGATTAGTTTTGATTAAAAACGTACAGTAAAACATTTAACTACTACATAATCGTTTTTTGTTTTTGTTTTAGATAAACAAACTCAATTAAAATAAATGGAGATGTATTTCTGTTAAAAATCAAGCTCTCACAGTCCGAAAGTTTCCCACTTAAATTCATTCCTGAGCCCCGGAATTTCCCAACAGCTAATAATGCCCCCTGCTGGTCAGTATCATTAAAATGTATTAAAATAATGTTACTATACACAAGAGTCTCACAAGATGCACACCGACGTTCCAACTACCTACTTAGGCTAAATTAACAAACTCAGTAATTCCCTATACTTATTTGTACGTGTATGTGTGTTTCATGTTTGTTTACCTATCTGTACGTGTATGTGTGTTCCATGTTTGTTTACCTAATTGTACGTGTATGTGTGTTTCATGTTTGTTTACCTATTTGTACGTGTATGTGTGTTTTCATGTTTGTTTACCTATTTGTACGTGTATGTGTGTTTCATGTTTGTTTACCTATTTGTACGTGTATGTGTGTTTTCATGTTTGTTTACCTATTTGTACGTGTATGTGTGTTTTCATGTTTGTTTACCTATTTGTACGTGTATGTGTGTTTCATGTTTGTTTACCTATTTGTACGTGTATGTATGTTTTCATGTTTGTTTATCTATTTGTACGTGTATGTGTGTTTTCATGTTTGTTTACAAAACCCGATCTCTTTGCTTCTACAAGTCCTGTTCATAACTTTCCGGAATATTTCTTCTTCCTGCCAAACGACGCGGGCAGTACGATTTCTGGACTCGTTTGTCGCGTTAGCCAAACACCATCGTGATAACCAGGAAGATCACGAAGAAGGTTTGTGTTCTCACGTGATATTATAAGCGTGCGTTGAAAGTAGGTCATTCGTATCGATAGCAATTGAGTTCAGTACAGTGGTTAGCGTGTCGGGCTACGGATCAGAAACTCCAGCTCGCGTTCTTTTACCGCAAAAGAAAAAGAGGAAAGAAATAGTGTTCCGTATTTTGGGGCCGTGGGCGCGTTATAAGAGTAACGATCAAATCTCACTATTCGATCTGACAAGAGTAGCCCATGACTTGGCGATTGATGGTATTGACTAGCCTGCCTTCCCAATAGTCCATCGCTGCTAAATTGAAAACGGTTAGCGCATATAGCCATCGTGTAGCTTTGCGTGAAATTCAACAAAAGTTTATCGGAGCTTCGTGTTTAACCACTGATACCTAGATGAAAAACACTAAACTATATAAATCAGTTAGTATGACTTCACTGTTTTCTGAACCGATCTGTATATACGTACGCGCAGCCGTCTACATGCTATTTGGTTGTTATGCTGCTTTTCGTGATTCAACAAAGCGAAGAATTGAGCTTGCCTGTATGATTTATCAACCAAATACCATCCCCACAATCATGTGAAGTGTATCGGAGTCTTTGTCCTCTCCGTTCTGCTCGTGAAGGCTGAAAGAAAAGATAAGGTTATGGTGATGTGTAATAACCTGGTTCTAGAGTAAGGAAGCATGGTACCAGGAGTACTGTGGCAGGTAAATCACGTGACTTCAAGGTGTTTGGTTTTGTTTCCTCCAGTCGAAAACCGTAAAAGATGTTGAGAATGTTGCTGCTATAAAAACCTGTCATGGAGATGAACAGATTTATTATTGTAAGATCTTTTAACCAGTGAGTTAACTGTGTAGACTTGCTTTTTATCTTACAAATTTAGATGCTTAGTTTCTATAGGTGAAGACACAAGACAAAACATAAAGCTGTAGTCTACTGTTTTCTTACTTCAAGAAACTTTTTCTGTCAGATATATGCCCTTAGAGATTTGATTGTAACTAAAAACACTCTGGTGTTATATTTTCCCAAGTTATCACCCAGTAAGCTAGTCCGTTCAGAACTTTTCCAGGCTATAGCTCAGAAAGCAAGTCCTATCAAACCTTTTACATGGTTATTTCTCCGGAAGCCATTCTTATCAGAACTTTTGTTGGAGTATCACTCAGCAAGACTGTCTTATCAGAACTTTTCCCGGGTTATCACTCAGCAAGACTGTCTTATCAGAACTTTTGTTGGGGTATCTCTCAGCAAGACTGTCTTATCACAACTTTTGTTGGGGTATCACTCAGCAAGCCAGTCTTATCAGAACCTTTGTTGGGGTATCACTCAGCAAGACTGTCTTATCAGAACTTTTGTTGGGGTATCACTCAGCAAGACTGTCTTATCAGAACCTTTGTTGGGGTATCACTCAGCAAGACTGTCTTATCAGAACTTTTCCCGGGTTATCTCTCAGCAAGCCAGTCTTATCAGAACTTTTGTTGGGGTATCTCTCAGCAAGACTGTCTTATCACAACTTTTGTTGGGGTATCACTCAGCAAGCCAGTCTTATCAGAACTCTTGTTGGGGTATCACTCAGCAAGACTGTCTTATCACAACTTTTGTTGGGGTATCTCTCAGCAAGACTGTCTTATCACAACTTTTGTTGGAGTATCTCTCAGCAAGACTGTCTTATAAGAACTTTTCCCGGGTTATCTCTCAGCAAGCCAGTCTTATCAGAACTCTTGTTGGGGTATCACTCAGCAAGACTGTCTTATCACAACTTTTGTTGGGGTATCACTCAGCAAGCCAGTCTTATCAGAACTTTTGTTGGGGTATCACTCAGCAAGACTGTCTTATAAGAACTTTTCCCGAGTTATCACTCAGTAAGCCAGTCTTATCAGAACTTTTGTTGGGGTATCACTCAGCAAGACTGTCTTATCAGAACTTTTCCCGGGTTATCACCCAGTAAGCTAGTTTTATAAGAACTTTTCCCGGGTTATCACCCAGTAAGCTAGTTTTATCAGAACTTTTCCCGAGTTATCACCCAGTAAGCCACTCCTATTAGGACTTTTCTTGGGTTATCTCTCAGAAAGCCAGTCCTATCAAAAGTTTTTCATGGTTATCGCTCAGGAAGCCAGTCTTATCAGAACTTTTCCCGAGTTATCACCCAGTAAGCCAGTTCTATTAGAACCTTTCTTGGGTTATCTCTCAGAAAGCCAGTCCTATCAAAGGTTTTTCATGGTTATCGCTCAGGAAGCCAGTTATATCAGAACAGTTTATCTGCAGAAGTGTTAAATTATTTGATTGCATCTAATACGGCATGGGAACAAGATGTACAATATGGCGGATATTTTTCGACGGCAGTTTCATACGTCTCGTATTGGATCAGGTCGATCTCTTCAACCCCTCAACGATCGTAGTCGTATGGAGCATCGTTCTTCACCCACCACCCACTCTCCAAAGCTTTGTCCCCTACATTCCTGTAGGAGAAGTTACAGCTCTGAAAGGAGGAGTAGTACTTTTAAACACCTTGTAAGTTATGTAGAAAAACTAACTAGATGTGAACAAGCATATTTTAATGTTGAATTTAAAAATAGGTATTTGTTTTAAACCGAGACCAAGATTAGAATTGATTTTGTTCAATCATATTACTCGCCAGTTCGTTTTTAATAGAAAGGGGGAGGGGAATTGTGTTTGGATTATTGTTATACGTATTATCTTAACCCTCGTATTACCAAGATAACAGACAGACATGCATTACCAACTACATTATTCTTATCCACCGAACTTTTATTGAGTGTACGTGAATTATAATTCTTATTATAAGAAATTACAAGACATTTTTAACGGAACTATACCGTGAAACAACGTTAAGTTTGGGTACATAATCAACCCCTGGTGGTAGCCAAAATTATTAAAATAGTAGAACACTTTCTGTTACAAACAATAAGGCTTTTGATCAATTGAATATTTTGTAAATTATTTTAATTTTTGTTCTTTTTTAAAGTTTCTTGTGTAACCATCTTGGAAACGATGCAAGGGAAAAAAAAATCATGAATGTAACAAGAGCCACCTGTTGTGCGTAATTTAAAGCTATCTACGTCACGTTATGTATTTAGGTTCATTCTTCCAGGTTGAGGTCCGATGAAGGCTTTTTTGTTTGTTTCGGATATATACATTAGCCATCCCTAATTTTGAGCTGATAGACTAGAAGAAAGGCAACTAGTCAACAGCACACACCGCCAACTGTTGAACTATTCTAATCAAATATTCGGATTTGACCGTCACTCCTATAACGCACCCGCGGCACCAGAGCGCGAAGAGTGATTTTGAGAAACCATGGTGAGAACATTGGACCCGCGCTAACCACTAGGCTACTCCTGGAATTGATGAAAACGTCGTCGAGTAAGGAAACATTTTTCTGTCGTCGTTAGGTTTCAACTCAGCATTCCTTGTCGTTGTTGAATATTAACTTTAGATTTTCTGTTGTTGTTAGATTACAACTTTATATTTTCTGTCGTTGTTAGGTTTCAATTTTAGATTTTCTGTCGTTATTAGATTACAACTTAAGCTTTTATGTCGTTATTAGATTACAACTCGAGCTTTTCTGTCCTTGTTAGATTACAACTATATTTTCTGTTGTTGTTAGATTAGAACTTTATATTTTCTGTCGTTGTTAGATTACAACTCTAAATTCTCTGTTATTATTAGATTTCAACCTTAGATTTTCGTGTCGTCAGATTTCAACATTATAAAATGAGCAACTTTTGTGAAAGATTTTTTTTTCAAGTCTCAACTGTCTCGAATATTGTTTTCGTTCTATTTCTTTCTTTTCTCGCGAGATAGCGCTGCAATCAGCCGCGATTCGTTACAAAATCTAGCTGTATGGTGCGTGGTACAGTGGTGTAAATATGGAAAAAGAAAAGAAAAATGCTTATCCAAAACATTTAATATAACAAACAAGAAAGAAATATTTAATCAAAAAAAAAAAACAGATTAAACAAATCGTTTAAATAAGTTTTTGATAATTTAATATGGTAACAGGATCGCCGTATTTGACTCAAAATTTAAAGTATTTAGTTATTATAGTGTATGCAATGCTTACATAAACTCTTGAACTTTGGTTTTCTAATAGTATTTGTCATTTTAAGGTGTTGCAGGTCGTTCTCCGCACTACTTTTCATGTTCTCTGATATTAATATATTCATACTCCTATGAAGATTTTCAAGGTCAAGGTCAGTTTTGAGATGATCACACTTTATAGAAATTTGTTTATTTCTGTATCTTGGAGCTTCACGCATAGCCGTCCCCTAACAACATCCACCAATAACTAGCCAACAACATCCACTGATAGCTAGTCAACAACATCCACCGATAACTAGTCAACAACATCCACTGATAGCTAGTCAACAACACCCACCAATAGCTAGTCAACAACATCCACCGATAGTTAGTCAACAACATCCACCGATAGCTGGTCAAGTCAACAACAAACACCGATAACTAACTAGTCAACAACACAGAACGATAGCTAGTCAACAACATCCACCGATAGCTAGTCAACAACATCCACCGATAGCTAATCAACAACATCCAACGATAGCTAGTCAACAACACCCACAGATAGCTAGTCAACTAACTAGTCAACAACATCCACCCATAACTCGTCATCAACATCCACCGATAGCTAGTCAACAACATCCGCCGATAACTAGTCAACAACATCCACCGATAACTAGTAAACAACATCCACCGATAATTAGTCAACAACACCCACCGATAGCTAGTCAACAAAATCCACCGATAACTAGTCAACAACATCCACCGATAACTAGTCAACAACATCCACCGATAACTAGTCTACAACACCCACCGATAGCTAGTCAACAAAATCCACCGATAGCTAGTCAACAACATCCACCGATAACTAGTCTACAACACCCACCAATAGCTAGTCAACAACATCCACCGATAACTAGTCTACAACACCCACCGATAGCTAGTCAAAAATATACACCGATAGCTATTCAACAAAATCCACGATAGCTGGTCAACAACACCCACCGATTGCTAGTCAACAACATCCACCGATAACTAGTCAACAACATCCACCGATAACTAGTCTACAACACCCACCAATAGCTAGTCAACAACATCCACCGATAGCTATTCAACAACATCCACCGATAGCTAGTCAACAACACCCGCCGATAACTAGTCAACAACATCCACCGATAGCTAGTCAACAAAATCCACTGATAGCTATTCAACAAAATCCACCGATAGCTAGTCAACAACACCCACCGATTGCTAGTCAACAACACCCACCGATTGCTAGTCAACAACATCCGCCGCCGATTATATGGCAAATTTTGTTTGAACGAATAATGTAATTTTGTTGTCACCCTAGTAACGCATTCACGACTCCAAAACGCAGAGCACTTTTCCTTTTATCATTAGTATTTTTCTTTTTGCGACGACACGACACGAACCATGAATCCTTTGATTTATAGCTCGAGCACACCAAACAATCAGCTATGCCCGGTTCTTTTCTATACATGACACTACTTATTGATTAACAGTCCAAGAACAAGATTTACTAGAACACGTCACTATGGTAACATCAAGATTGTAGTAACGGTATTTTAAACCCAAGCGACACCTTATGTTACATATGAGCCCATCGGCCAGGTCGAAAACCTTTTCAGGCATAGTATATTTCTAGAACTGTTGATCAGAAGGAGAACAACCAATTAGCAGTGCTCTCCGCTTGTGTGTACGTACTATTCACCGCCAAGCGGGATTGACTTTCACTGTTATAACACACACACACAAACACAATTTAGGCTTAGTGTTTTTCAATAAGAAGAAGAATGTGTAAATAGTACTTCAACTGAATAAAAATCGAATGTTAAAAATATAATAGGCCTAGCACTAATGTCGTATTGACAAGTATAATTAATGGATCATATACTTATAAAAATACTAATAGATGGCAGCACTAAAGAGCAATATTATTTCTTTGGCCCCAAAGCTACACAATACGTTATATGTGCTCTGTCCACCACGTAGAATCGAACCCTGGATTTAAGTGTTGAAATCCACAAACTTATCGCTGACTCACTGCATATTTTAATATGATAATAATGTTCATCGTGAACGTAATATTTTAATTTTTTTTTATTATTTTTTCTAATGTTCCTAATTGTGTATCATACTTAAATGTTAAGCTCTTACTAATATAATAATTCACTTTGCGGTTCAGATCTTTCTTTAAAGAAAAACTATGAGGCCTAATTTAGCGGTGTAAAGACTAGAGGGAAGGCAGCTAGTCATCACCACCCACTCTTGGGATACTCTTTTACCAAGGAACACGTTTGGTGTGAGTGAGATTCGAACCCGACTCCCTCAGATTGCGAGTCGAGCGCCCTAATCACCTGGCAATGCCGAGTCTTTAATAATTCATTTTAAGGATTACAATAAATAAAATTGATCAAGAGAAAAAAATGATGTTGAATAACAAACCTGTTTTATTAATATTAGAAACTGATTAACTAGGAACGTCTGTATGTCTGCGGACTTACAACGCTAGAAATCTGGTTTCGATACCTGTGGTAGGCAGAGCACACATAGCTTTGTGCTTAATTTCAAACAAACACTTAATTTTTTTAACACACAAAGATGAAATAGAGAGAGCAACTTCACCTCTGTTTGTTAATCGTGTTAATGGTGTGAAACTTTAAAGTATGTCTTTCTAGCGTTATTAAATATAGAACCCCTGGAGATGTTAATTTATACCAGGAAGAAACACTTGTTTTGTTTCCTTCTTTCTGTCAGTGGTTATTATAAAACTTAATTGACACACTGAAATATTCCCAGACATTTTTTGTCGATTTTATAGATGTATCACTGTACAGTGACAATGAAGAGTCGTTCTAGCGCCTCTCGTGTGGTAGCAGATCGCCTTACAACAGCTGTTGTTAGGCTGTCACGTGGCCATGAACATGATGATCGCGAGGAGGAAGTTATTACTTTATAGACTTTCACTTTCGTGGTCACGTCCCGACTGTTTAAGGTCAACCAGACAAAATAATGGCTGAAAGCTAGACTGAGCTGCGCAGCTGTCGTGTCTGTTAAGGGTTAATATGTGACAAGAAGCAGATTATTATTTGACTTAGATATTTTGTGACAGTCACGTGGCTAGAAAGTGACTGATGTCATCATCAGAAGTAAGAAAGGCTAGGTGGTGTGTACATAAAATGTATTACACATGAATTTTTAAAACTTAAGACTGCCACCTATGTATTTATAAGAAAACTAAATTCATAGAGCATAGCTCGTAATTTCTAATTACCGATTACAAATAGCAATCTCCACGCGCTCACTATTAGCGTATCTGATCTTGAATATTAGGGTCCATGGTTCGCGTCCTATTGGCGTAAAAACGCGCTCCGTATTTTGGAGCTGTAGGCGCGTTTATTAAAGTAACGATCAAATCTCACTGTTCGATTACAGCAGCCCAAGCGTTGGTATTGAACAGCTGCTTTTCATCTAATCTATCAGTTTAAAATTAGGCTTAGTTTGTTTTGAACTTCGCGCAAAGCTACTCGAGGGCTATCTACGCTAGCCGTCCCTAATTTAGCAGTGATAGGCAAGAGGGAAGGCAGCTAGTCAACACCATCCACCCTCAATTCTTGGGATCTCTTTTATCAACGAATAGTGGGATTGACCATCACATTATAATGGTATTAAGGCTAAAAGAACGAGCATGTTCGATGACGGGGATCCGAACTCGCGATTTACAGATTGTGAATCGATCGTCTTAATCCTAAAAATTAGGGAAGGCTATAACGCTGAAGCTCTTAAGTAGCTTTATTGGAATTTTGGAAATAACCAAACCACTCATTGACTGGCGACAAAAATACAGTTCTAGAAGTGGTAAAATACATACTCTTATTGACAAAGAATTCAAATTTATTCCAGAGAAGTGTATGTTGTTTCGGTAATTGTTCACTTTTCCTGGATAAAAATTTCTAAGAAAATTCCTAACATGAAAATAACTCGTGTAACATTAGGTTTGAAGAGAAATAAACATATACACGAAGTTGGAACTGTTTATTTGATGTAGTTGTTGTCCACGATTGGCGAGTTTTAAAACAGATTAGACAATTTTTCATTTGACAGTGACATATATTTGTTCGTTAGGAAGTTAACGAGAAGTTAAAGAGATGTTGTCCCTTCCAGTGGCTCAGCTGTAAGGCTGGGGACTTATAACACTAAAATTGGGTTTCGATACCTACGAACATTCTGGAATTTCAATTTTTCTGTAGACCAGCTTCATTGCAAGTCATTACTTTTATTTATAAACACAAAACAAGTAACAACGTTTCGACCTCCTTAGGTCATCATCAGGTTAAAAATGAGATTTGAAAAAGTGACCGCTATTGATCACAGTAATGATATGTGTCAGATTGTAGGGGGCGCTGCAAATATTTAATCTATTATATGCTATATTAATTATTTACAACGCCCCCTATAATCGTTACTGTTGTCTCCACAATTCGTGATCAGTAACGGTCACTTTTTCAAATCTAATGCTTAACCTGATGATGACCGAAGGAGGTCAAAAGTTGTTTCTTGTATTGTGTTTTTCAATAAAAGTTTTTAATTCTCATATCAGCCGTCTCTACTACATATATATATGTATATATATACTTCAAGTGGGTTCCTCGTCATCATGAAGTCATTCCTGTATTTCTTTTCAGCATGGTCAAGAACAGAACCGGTTCAAGGCCTCTGGACGAAACGCGAAGCTTATTCCAGTCACTAGACTTGAAGACGGACAAGTCATCAGAACTGCCGAGTTCCACCCGAGTGGACGTTTCTATGCAAGTGGAGCTAATTCCAAATCATTACGAATATGTGCATATCCAAGACTGAATGAACTGAGGTTTGTGTTTCTCCATAATAAACAAAAACATAAATATTACTAATATGGAAATTGGTACACAATTTTTTATTAACACCAGACGTCGCTATTTTACAGTTTTCACGCGGGGGAACATAGATCGAAATCAAACAAATGTATATTTGGAAATATTCTATGCAAAATGGTCGCGGGTTCGAATCTTTGTTCCACCAAACATGCTCACCCTTTCAGCCGTGAAGAAATTATAATGTGACGGTCAATCCCTAGAGTTGGTGGTGGGTGGCGATGACTAGCTGCCTTCCCTCTAGTCTTTCACCACTAAATTAGGGACAGCTAAGGCAGATCGTCCTCGTATAGCTTTGCACGAAATCCATAACAAACAAAAAAATTTGAAGTAATTACCAAGTAATTCCTCTCTCAAACTGGTACTGAAAAAGTAAATTTCTTCTGGCGAATATCCAGATTTCTTTTTTGAAGGCATGTTTTTTTTCATGAAGTCCACTTTCCATTATTGAAGCTCAGTTTCTCTCTTGAAGTTCCAATTTTCTCTATTGAAGTCCAGTTTACTTCTTGAAGACGAGTTTTCACTCTCGAAGCTCCAGTTTTCTAATTTGAAGCTTCTATTTCCCTCTTGAGGTTTAGTTGCTCTCTTATAGCTCAGTTTTCTCTCATCTACAGTGAAAAGTACGAGACCCGCAAACCAACTATCTTAATGGAGAAAATGAAACATCACAAGGGCTCCATCTATTGTCTGGCATGGAATGGAACTGGCGATCTTTTGGCAACAGGTTCCAATGATAAGTCAATCAAGTTGATGAGATTTAACCCTAAAAGCTGTAATATTGAAGGTAAGTAAGGTACTAGGATTTACTGTAATATTGAAGGTAAGTAAGGTACTGGGATTTACTGTAGTATTGAAGGTATGTAGGTACTAGGATTTGCTGTAATAGTTCATACTTTAATTGTTTCGGTGTTATTGTATTTCGTCTGGGTACGTTACTATAGATTTCATTGGGTAATGGTGCTAACCTTTAGCAGGAGTATTAGTATGTTTCATCTTTTTGTTTGTTTGTTTCTATGAAATCCTGTTATCAGAGACTCTAGCGTATTTTATTACATTACTTCTAGAAGGGAAATTAGTGTGTTACCATTGGATCTCTACAATAGTAATAATAGTGTGTTACCATTGGATCTCTACAATAGTAACAATAGTGTGTTACCATTGGATCTCTACATCAGTAACAATAGTGTGTTACCATTGGATCTCTACAATAGTAACAATAGTGTGTTACCATTGGATCTCTACAGTAGTAACAAGAGTGTGTTACCATTGGATCTCTACAATAGTAACAATAGTGTGTTGCCATTGGATCTCTACAATAGTAACAATAGTGTGTTACCATTGGATCTCTACAATAGTAACAATAGTGTGTTACCATTGGATCTCTACAATAGTAACAATAGTGTGTTACCATTGGATCTCTACAATAGTAACAATAGTGTGTTACAATTGGATCTCTGCAATAGTAACAATAGTGTGTTACCATTGGATCTCTACATCAGTAACAATAGTGTGTTACCATTGGATCTCTACAATAGTAACAATAGTGTGTTACCATTGGATCTCTACAATAGTAACAATAGTGTGTTACCATTGGATTTCTACAATAGTAACAATAGTGTGTTACCATTGGATCTCTACAATAGTAACAATAGTGTGTTACCATTGGATCTCTACAATAGTAACAATAGTGTGTTACCATTGGATCTCTACATCAGTAACAATAGTGTGTTACCATTGGATTTCTACAGTAGTAACAATAGTGTGTTACCATTGGATCTCTACATTAGTAATAATAGCGTGTTACCACGGGATGTCTACAATCGTAACAATAGTGTGTTACCATTGGATTTCTACGATAGTAACAACAGTGTGTTACCATTGGATCTCTACAATAGTAACAATAGTGTGTTACCATTGGATCTCTACAATAGCAACAATAGGGTGTTACCATTGGATCTCTACAGTAGTAACAATAGCGTGTTACCATTGGATCTCTACAGTAGTAACAATAGTGTGTTACCATTGGATCTCTACATTAGTAATAATAGCGTGTTACCACGGGATGTCTACAGTAGTAACAATAGCGTGTTACCATTGTATCTCTACAGTAGTAACAATAGCGTGTTACCATTGGATCTCTACAGTAGTAACAATAGCGTGTTACCATTGGATCTCTACAGTAGTAACAATAGCGTGTTACCATTGTATCTCTACAGTAGTAACAATAGCGTGTTACCATTGGATCTCTACAGTAGTAACAACAGTGTGTTACCATTGGATCTCTACAGTAGTAACAATAGTGTGTTACCATTGGATCTCTACAGTAGTAACAATAGCGTGTTACCATTGGATCTCTACAGTAGTAACAATAGCGTGTTACCATTGGATCTCTACAGTAGTAACAATAGTGTGTTACCATTGGATCTCTACATTAGTAATAATAGCGTGTTACCACGGGATGTCTACAATCGTAACAATAGTGTGTTACCATGGGATTTCTACGTTAGTAACAATAGCGTGTTACCATGGAAATCCTATGACATTAGTACATTCTAGTATAATCATTCCTGCAAGAGTTCTAGTGTTCTTCTGTAGATTTCCTTCATATGACGCTTCCATGTGAATGAATACGTTTGTTACGTCCATGAATACGTTTGACCATGAACGTCCATGGATTTCATTGATTAACTCTTTAAGGCAAGGTTTTAGAGTTTTAATTAAAATGGGATTAATTAATTTCCTTTAGCAGGTTTTTTTAGATTCGTTTTTAGCAGTTGGGTGATGTAGTGAATTTACTCAAAGCCGTCTACTGTATTTATAATAAGATTATTAAGAATTTACATTGTTGTTATTACTGGTCATAACATGTTTCAGTGATTCCTGGATAAGCTACTGAACAATACTTTCTGAATTTCCTGTTTTATAGAGTATTGTTATGAGATTTGAATCATTCCAAGTACGTTCATGAGTTAATCTAATATTTCTGTGTTAATTACTTAAAGTTCCTTTACGTTAAACTTGAGTAACATGAAAACTGAAGTATCCTTTAAACTAATTGTGTTGTTCACTTATAGGTGGCGCTGCAGAGCTCACGATGCACAGCGGAACTGTTCGAGACCTGTGTTTCATGGATGACTTAAGTAATCGGTCCAGTTTGCTTATCAGTGGTGGATCCATCGATAATAAAATCTTTATAACTGACTGCGAGACAGGGATAGCCTTTCAGACTTTAACTGGGCATTCTGGTGTGTTTCTAAGATACGATTGAAAACTTACGTCTTTCCTAAAACGAGCAGAACTTCATCTTTTGTTATAAATTTTCACAGTATTCAATTTTAACACAAATGTTAAAATAGTTTGATAGATGGCGCTACTATCACATATTTTTGGTAGTCGCATTATCGCTGGAGGTAGTCCCCCTGTTGGGACAGCGTTAAGTCTTCGAATTTAACAACGCTAAAATTAGGGGCTCGATTCCCCTCGGTGGACACAGCAGATAGCCTGATGTAGCTTTGCTACAAAAACAGACACATACGTTCGAGCTTTTACGTATACCTAACAAAGATACGCTTGGATGTAATAGTAGGAACGAATACACATCAATTTGATGGGTTTTGGTGATTTGCCACCAGCTAAAAACATGTATTATCACGCAGAGAAATAGATCCGGTAAACTTTGTAAATGCTACATTCTTCAACATTTTCAATACAACTGTTATGCTGTAACCATGTTTCACCTACTAAAATATATTTTTGTCATAGAAATAAACAATTATTTCAAACTCTTTACGAAAGTATCCACAACCTCTTTCGTAAACAACACTTTATCAGTAATACGTATCCTTCTCGTTAATTATTGTTTAAGGTAATATTACTCTAGTTTTTGTAGCAATGTAGTATTGCTTATTTCGTTTATTGAAAGCAATTTTGGAGAAAGCGTAGATAGCCTATAGTGTAGCTTTGCGCAAAAACAACAACAACAATATAAAACAAGAGTGTACATATTTTATTTCAAAAAACACTATTGCTTGTTGTAGATTTAAATTCAGTCTTTCTAGTTATCAACTGCACTATGACACTATTTTATTGATAGTCACATAGTTAGTGTTAGCTTTGACAAATGAGTCACGCGATCGAAATTAGTACAAACATGATTTCTAATTACATCCGAAAGTGTTTTTGCTAGGTGCGACAGAAAACCTCGAGCGGTTTGCCGAGTGATCTTTAGGCTGTTTGAGTAATTTTCATTACCTTTCGTGAAAAAAAAAACAATAACAAAATGTATGAGCATCGTTTGATACTCAACGTAAGCCTAAAATGTATTGTAAAACTATAATTAGGCTTATATTTTATAATGTCAGTCAAAAAAAGATCAGAAAAGCTGTTATAAATCTTATTGAATATACCTACATTTTGAAGTGTTAATCAAAATGATTAAATATGTGTTATAAAGCTAATATTAGATAGGTCTACACTTTGTGAGATTAATCAATAAAATATTAAAATATATTATAAAACTATTACTAAATAGGCTTACATTTTATAGGATTAATCAATAAAAGGTTAAAATATATTGTAAAACTATTACTAAATAGTCTTTCATTTTATAGGATTAATCAATAAAAGGTTAAAGTACGAGTTAGATTAAGCCTAACTCACTATGATGTCGTTAAATAAAAGGTTAAAGTACGAGTTAGATTAAGCCTAACTCACTATGATGTCGTTAAATAAAAGGTTAAAGTGCGAGTTAGATTAAGCCTAACTCACTATGATGTCGTTAAATAAAAGGTCAAAGTGTGAGTTAGATTAAGCCTAACTCACTATGATGTCGTTAAATAAAAGGTTAAAGTGTGAGTTAGATTAAGCCTAACTCTCGTTCTTATCTTTATATATTTGTTATTATTGTTGTTTTTTGCATTTGCCAGCTGTAACTTTATCCAAATTGTAAATTCATCATTGTCTTTGTTTTTCTATTTGTTTGTGTGTTACTATGGAAGGGTAAGTAATTAGTTGGCTACTTTGATTATTAAAGCACTTTTGTAATCTTCGATTACTCCTAGGCACAATTCTTTCCCTTTACACCTGGGGTGGAGCCACTTTTGTTAGCGGATCGCACGACAGGACGATTCGGTTTTGGGATCTACGCTCAAGAGGCTGTGTTAACGTCATATCCGCCCCACCAGCTTCTGGTTCTGGACCAGGTGAGGGAATTTTACACAACATCATAGTGACTTTTAACGCTTCGCAAAGTGAGAACACTTCGGTAACTTTTGATGTTATTTTACAATATTTCGTTGCAGATCCTGTCAATTATTTCATTTTTCAGTATAAAATTAGGAAAAAAAAATTATAATAGAGTGTAATCCCAACAACGTATATTATTACATAATTCTGCAAATAAAATTACCGTTATTTTCAAACATTTCATGACTTTTAACCCTTTCGCTGCCAAAAAAAATTTAAGCCGCACGTGACATGCCCTGGTAGTTAGGGCGCTCGACTCCCAAGTTGCGGGTCGCGGGTACGAATTTATTACCGAACATTCTCGTTCTTTCAACCGTAGGGGTGTTATAATGTTTCGGTCAATATTCGATTAGAGTAGCCCAAGATTTGGGATGGGTGCTGTTGATGAGCTGTTTTTCCTGTAATCTATCATTTGTCAAATTAGGTACGTCTAGCACAAATAGCCATCGCGTAGCTTTCTGCGAGATTCAGCAAAATAACCAACCAAACAAACTAACTATAATGGCGACTTACAAGTAAGATAATTCACTCTATAGTTGGGAGAATTAATTAAACGTGATCTTTAACAGTAACTTATAAAATAGCATTATTGTTAAACAAATTAATATAAATTAAAATGCTTTGCGTACAGTAGTTTGAACTGCATTTTGTAATATGTTAAATCTATAAATCAACACAGAGTTTGACGAGTTCTAGCAATAAATGTTATTTCTTTGTTATTAAGCCTAAAGATACTGAATGAGCTATCTGTACTGTGCTCGCCACGGGTATTGAAACCCGATGTTTAGGGTTATAAGCCCACGGACTTACCGCTGAGCCACTGGGGGCGAAGCATTTAAAACTATAATAATATTCGAT
Organism: Limulus polyphemus; assembly: GCF_000517525.1. Taxonomy (NCBI): domain Eukaryota; kingdom Metazoa; phylum Arthropoda; class Merostomata; order Xiphosura; family Limulidae; genus Limulus; species Limulus polyphemus. The sequence continues at coordinate 20,190 of NW_013674055.1, forward strand.
TCTAATATTTATTCTATGTTTGTTTGAAGTTAAGCACAAAGCTACACAATGGACTATCTGTGCTCTGCTCACCACTAGTATCGAAACTCGGTTTCTAGCGTTGTAAGTCCGCAGACATACGGCTGTGCCACTGGGGGGGGGCAGTTATTTTATGTTACTATGAATATTATATATATATATTGTTCAACGAATTTTAGATATACAGGAAGCTAAGTATTTTTATAAAAAGTATTAATTAAATAATCATTCTAACTTCGACTCTGCGTGTTTCGAAGTGTTCGTTTTTAGCACAAAGAAAGACGTTACGTACTTTTTATAAAAGATTACTGATTTATACGACATCATATTTTAAAGAAGTTTTTTACACGAGAAAGAACATTCAACTGGTAATCTCTGCTATGACATGTTTCTATGGGATATACGAATTCCATCATTTCTACAGAAATACAAGCTCAGACATATCTAAACCAACGATACTGAAAGCTTCGCAAGCGTATTATAAACTTTAAAACACGAAGGAATTTACTTTACAGGAAGTTCAGTGGCTGCAGTGTGCGTTGATCCATCAGGCCGGCTGCTTGTCTCTGGTCATGAGGACTCCACGTGCATGTTGTATGACATCACAGGCTGCAAGATAATTCAGTGTTTCCAGCCTCATGATGCTGAAATTCGAACTATTCGCTTCTCTCCTAAGGCTCACTATCTGCTTACTGGATCTTATGATCATAAAGTAATCTTATCAGACTTACAGGGTAAGATTTATTTAATGTTTCCTTACTGTATTTTACGATCATTAAGTGGTTTTATCAGACTTCAGGATAAGACTTATTTACTACTTGTTAATAGGAGGATCTTACGATCATTAAGTGGTTTTATCATACTTACAGGATAAGACTTATTTACTGCTTGTTTATAGGAGGATCTTACGATCATTAAGTGGTTTTATCAGACTTACAGGATAAGACTTATTTACTACACTTAATGATCGTAAGATCCTCCTATAAACAAGGTTTTATCAGACTTACAGGATAAGACTTATTTACTACTTGTTTATAGGAGGATCTTACGATCATTAAGTGGTTTTATCAGACTTAGTAAATAAGTCTTATCCTGTGTACTTAATGATCGTAAGATCCTCCTATAAACAAAAGTCTGATAAAGTCAGTAAATAAGTCTTATCCTGTAATGGTTATAGGATCTTGCGATCATTAAGTGGTTTTATCAGACTTACACAGTAATATTTGTTTAATACTTGCTTACTGGGTCATACGACCATAAAGTAGTTTTATCAGACTTACACAGTAAGATTTATTTATTGTATTTTTTCGAAAAACTGACTTTGTCACGGAACAAATTTGAATAAGTTCGTATTTTCAGTCTCTATGCCAAATAACAGTGCTTTAGTTTCACAGTCTAAAAACATAAACAAAAAAACATGTATTTTGCTCTTGACTATAAACTGTTAATTACTAATTCTTCGTTTATAATTTTTATTGTCTCCAGATATATTTCTTGAGTTTAATTTTTCAGTTCTTGTCTAATCCTCAGGTGACCTTTCCCAGCCAATCCCAGGGATCGTGGTGGCAGAGCACAAAGACAAGATAATCCAAGCACGGTGGCATCCCACTGACTTTTCAATACTTACCACCAGTGCGGACAAAAGCGTCACCTTATGGGGATTACCTACAAACTGAACATTAGAATTATTGAGGTTTTTATTATATATATATATATAGAGAGAGAGAGAGAGATCTTGTTTAAATAAGATTGGTATCATTTTGTTATATACTTTACTAATTAAATACTTGCATTTTTATTACAAATATAAATGACGAATACCCAACCCAGATGACCGATAAAATTATCTTAACAATAATTTAAAATATATACGAAAAAAATAATAATAATAAACCATGGAAATGTGTTATATAGTTACTAAAAATAATTAAATTTTTGCTGAATTTGATAATTTAAAAATTTATAGACTGTTCTTGGAGTCTTCATCGTTGTTAATTCTTAATCCGCAGGTTTCGGATCTTGGCGCCCTCCAGTGGCACAGCGGTATGTTTACAGACTTACAACGCTAGAAACCGGGTTTCGATACCCGTGGTGGGCAGAGCACAGATAGCCCATTGTGTAGCTTTGTGCATAAAATTCAAACACATCAAATTCGGATCTTGGCAGCTATCTTTACACTTTTCTACTGAAATTATTCGATATGTCTTTGTGTAAGTTAGCTAAGCCCTCACTGTTAAATTTAGCTGCGTGTTTTTATTTTTGTAGGAAACAAAATAAAATTTCATTAAAAATAGAAACCAGAATGTATCATATTTTTTATTTAAATTGTGGAAATTCAAACGTCCATGCAGTTTAAAAACGTTTTATTATTTTACGGTCACGAAGTTGGTGTATAAGAAAGGAAGAAATAAAAACAACTTAAATTTATTGTCCTATTTATAATAATTGAACACACCATTAAGATTGTATACAGTGTACACTCTTGTTCGAACAGGACGACTGGCCTTGTTTTGAAATTATACAATAATCCATTTACAGTGACGTTGCATGTTATTCCTGCTCACCGATAAAGTGGAAAGTTTTCGAATATTCCGGAAATATTCAATAAAGAATAGTTTATAACTGTGTGTATGTTTAAGACGTGTTTGTGTTCAAAGTGATTGATGGGGGAGTTTCTCTGCACGTCTGCAAAAGACAGAAACAGAAATAATTATATTTATACCACAATTTCAAATAAGATAATGAGTCTAAGTGTGGAATATTACGATCTAAGACTGTATACGTCACCAACTATTACAAATAACGTATGCAGGGAGAAAACTCCTAACTCATACCCATTTGTACACGTATCTGTGTTTTTCCAGCCACAACAGGGATGGGTCCTGCCTTGCTACTCTACAGACAATGATATAACAATTTTAAACAATTAATAAATTTGTCCATTTGTATAGTGGCACTATCTTTTTAATGTTCAATCAATTGTTTGTTTGAGAATTATTGTACGAGTGAACTGTACTACACTAACACAAACAGACATGTTCATAGCTAGACTGCGCATCTCCTTTTACTGTTACGAGTGAACTGTACTACACTAACACAAACAGACATGTTCATAGCTAGACTGCGCATCTCCTTTTACTGTTAAGAGTGAACTGTACTACACTAACACAAACAGACATGTTCATAGCTAGACTGCGCATCTCCTTTTACTGTTACGAGTGAATTGTACTACACTAACACAAACAGACATGTTCATAGCTAGACTGCGCATCTACTTTTACTGTTACGAGTGAACTGTACTACACTAACACAAACAGACATGTTCATAGCTAGACTGCGCATCTCCTTTTACTGTTAGTGAACAGTTGTTTCTTGTTATTTTCTATAAGATATAATAAGATGTTTTTTCACACACATAGGATGTTATTTCTTTCATAAGAACGAGACTCATTTCTAAGCATGTATAATAACTGTCATCTTTTACGGCCTGAATAAACAAACTTCACCTCTAAGCATCTTGAGATGTTGTGTCAACATCCGGGAATTGCGGCGATGAAGTGTAAATACCAATGTGAAAGAGATCACGTAACGTTAAGAATGTGTACTGAAAAAAGGATTATCTGTTTTGAATTTTACATGGGCTATCTCCGTGTTTATTTTTGAAGTGACAGATTAGATCACCCACCGCCAACTCTTGATCTACTTTTTATCAACGAACAGTGGCATTAACTGTCACATTATAACGCCCCCACAGCTAAAAGGGCGAGCATGTTCGGGGACAGGATCCGACCCCTCGACCCTCAGATTGCAGTTCGAGTGCCTAACCATCAGGCCACGCCAGGGGAGTGAAAAGGGAATAATATTAATAAACAGTGTAAATCTGTCATGGAAACGTTTCGTGTAGGGGGTGTAGTACAAGTACACGAGGGGGGTACTACGCCCCCCCCCCAGCTATGTGTCTACTACATAGAAAAGATGATCTATACATTGTTTCAGGTAAATTGTTAAACATTGGATCAACGAAACGCAGAAATGAAATACAATTTACCTCATACAATGATCTATATATATATATATATATATATATATCAATGAACGCACCGATCCCTTCTAATGATCAGAGATGGGCATGCTTCAACTTAAATCCCTGTCTCGTGTCGAAAACAGCTCGCTTAGTCTAAACTTGCCGTCAGATTCAGGTCTGTTGTGTGTAATCAACTTACAGAATTCTGATTACTACGGACTGGCTGCCATTTTTGCAATCCAATCTCAGTGCCCACTTATGGGCTCCAAAGCAGACCGATCTTAGCAGATGGTCCAGAAATGATGTAATTATCTGTTAGGTATATATATATATATATATATAAAGAAATTAATCACACGCAAGCTCGGAACAAAAAAATGGAACTTTGGAGATATAAACATTCACGGTTTGATTCTTTTTCTTCACGGATTTATTTGTCTTATCTTGCTTTTAATATTCAGTCTGTTTAACTAGGAAACAGTTTGCAACTTGATATAAAATTTCAGATTTTCTGGGTGACATTTTGTTAGCAGATTATGTGACATTTCAGCTGTAGAACTGAACTTATATGACGTTTCAGCTGTAGAACTGAACTTATATGACGTTTCAGCTACAGAACTGAACTTATATGACATTTCAGCTGTAGAACTGAGCTTATATGACGTTTTAGCTACAGAACTGAGCTTATATGACGTTTCAGCTGTAGAACTGAGCTTATATGACGTTTCAGCTGTAGAACTGAACTCATATGACATTTCAGCTGTAGAACTGAGCTTATATGACATTTCAGCTGTAGAACTGAACTTATATGACGTTTCAGCTGTAGAACTGAACTCATATGACATTTCAGCTGTAGAACTGAGCTTATATGACGTTTCAGCTGTAGAACTGAGCTTATATGACGTTTCAGCTGTAGAACTGAACTTATATGACGTTTCAGCTACAGAACTGAGC
>NW_013674055.1:25694-28530 GCF_000517525.1 Limulus polyphemus
TGTAGAACTGAGCTTATATGACGTTTCAGCTGTAGAACTGAGCTTATATGACGTTTCATCTATAGAACTGACCTTATATGACGTTTCACCTATCGAACTGAACTTATATGACGTTTCATCTGTAGAACTGAATTTATATGACGTTTCACCTATCGAACTGAACTTATATGACGTTTCACCTATAGAAATGAATTTATATGACGTTTCAGCTGTAGAACTGAACTTATATGACGTTTCAGCTGTAGAACTGAACTCGTATGACGTTTCATCTATAGAACTGAACTTATATGACGTTTCACCTATAGAAATGAATTTATATGACGTTTCATCTTTATAACTGAGCTTGTATGACGTTTCAGCTGTAGAACTGAACTTATATGACGTTTCAGCTGTAGAATTGAACTTCAACATTGAGAACTGCATGTACCAGTTTGTGTGGGCTCATATGTTACTTCATGCTACAAGTTAATTTAACGTTATTAGTAAAGTGTGTTTTACTGCTTTACGTTACAGCGTTGATGGTTTCTTATATTGATTTTATTTATTGTTTTAAAAAATCCTACAAAATATCTTTTCATTATAATATAAAACCAATCTTTGACAGTTTTCAAATTTAACCGTGTAATTTACAGTTTTGACTTTTAACCTTGTGATATATATTGTTTGACCTGAATAAGGCCTTAATATAAAAGTCGAAAAGTTCAGTTAACCCAAAACTCTAGTTTTCCACACAACCTAAAATACCCTTGAAACAGTTTTGTGCTAGCTTTAATAAAATTACGTTTCTAATCTCTACTTTCTCATTATCCAAGTGCACGATGTCTAGAAGTCATCTCTAAAGAATTCTGAACAAAAGTAAACATTTTTTTTGCTCTAATTTTCAGACACCCTGTATAGTACTTTTTTTTAAAAAAATACAAGTCACAAGAGTAGATGGAATACCGCTGAGTGGCCACCAGGTTGCGCTAGTAAACTTATCGTTACACAAAAGCTGAAAAAAATGTTTTGTTTGCTCTCTTCGAGTTTTCAAAAAAGTTAAAAAAAACGACTTTGATACACTACCATCAAAGATGACCATCACACTGGCATGTCTGTATGTCGTTGTTGTTCCTGTAGTTGTGCGAGTGATCACTCAATGTTGTTGGTCAATTTAAAGTGGAAATAATAGAATTCTAGCGGGTTCGGTTGCCTACTGTGACCTTGAGCTTTAATTATAAAAACATTAAACTTTGACCTTGGTTTTCGTGGCCAGTTGCCGCCACATTTATGGTGAGAGAAAATTCGAAACAAGAAAGAGATTTGGTTTTTATTGTTGAACCTTGACCATTACTTATAACGACATTGAACTTTGATCTATGGCAGTGAACTTGAACCTTGTGGTTAACACTACCATATATTTATATGCCTCCAATGGTGTTCACAATAATACAGTGCCAACAAAGTTACAGGTACAAGATCTGCGTGACCAAGTAGTTGACCAATCTGTAAGATCCGCGGTATAAACCCTCCACTGACTTTTCTCTTTTTTTAGGGGGGTATAAATTCACAGTTATATATATATATTTTTTTTTTGTTGTTGTTGTTGCTACTGTTACTTTCACGTCCCGTATAAACTCTCCATTACTCAGTTGTTTTGTTTGATATAAATTATGTGTTTCTTTGTTGTTGCAGAACTTATAACGTTAAAAACTAGGTTTCGATACCCGCTGTGGGCAGAGCACAAATGACCCGATGTGTATCTGTTGTATACTATCCTAACAGAACATCTGTATTGAGACTTTACAGAGTATCTTCGTATTATACACCTGTATTGACACTTTAGTGAGAATCTATTATATTTTTATCATAATTAAACACGTATAACATAACTCCTCACCTCCCTCCTGTGAAGAAACAAATGAAGTTAACTAGGGTTGAGATATTCCATTCTTATATACCAATGATGTGAGGGTTGAGATATTCCATTCTTATATACCAATGATGTGAGGGTTGAGATATTCCATTCTTATATACCAATGATGTGAAAGTTGAGATATTCCATTCTTATATACCAATGAGGTGAAGTTTGAGATATTCCATTATTTATATACCAATGAGATGAAGGTTGAGATATTCCATTCTTATATACCAATGATGTGAGGGTTGAGATATTCCATTCTTACAAACTAATGACGTGAGGGCTGTGATATTCCACCTGTACAGACTAATGATGTGAGAGTTGAGATTCTTGGTATATAACAGATCCTGTAACATATTTAGGTGAACTATCTCAGTTCTACACAAGGAAGTATTTATGTTAGCAACAGGTTTAACATCGTATTTCCTTAATCTGAAATTGAGAATAGCCAAACAGAAAAACACCACTATTGCTATGGTTGTTTTTTTCTTATATCAGCTGTATGTATCAAAATTTCCTGATTTATAAAGAGGCAATACCAGAACTAGATATTGTTTTCTTTTTTGTCCCTGGTGGGACAGCGTTAAATTGACGGACTCACATCGCTTAGATCCGGGGTTCGATTTCCCGCAGTGGGCATATCAGATAGCCCAATGTGGCTTTACTCTAAAAACAAAACAAACAAAAAATTCCCTATTCTCAATGGCTTAAAAAAAAACAGGTTTGGGCCGTGTCCAAGTGGTTATCGGGCCCGGAATTTGAATATAAGGATTCAGAGTTCGACTCAAATTGCCGCAAGAACGCGCTCCGCAGTTGGGGCCAAGGATGCGTTCAAAGACAAACATAGCTCAATATAGTAATGGCTGGAGACGGCTTGAATGGGTAATGAAGAAAAACTTTAATATAAGTTTAACATAACAGCAAACGTACAACGTTTCG
>NW_013674056.1:0-10395 GCF_000517525.1 Limulus polyphemus
AACAGACATTGTGTCAATAACAAAATATTTAACAAATAGCTTTTGACTAACAACGAAACGATAAGTAAGCAGGCCTATATGAAACATTCAATAAACAGACTTTGTGTCACTAACAAAATATTTAACAAATAGCTTTTGACTAACAATGAAACGATAAGTAAGCAGGCTTATATGAAACATTCAATAAACAGACTTTGTGTCAATAACAAAACATTCAACAAGCAGGTTTCTGACCAATAAGGAAACGTTAAACGAGCAGGCTTTCGGCTAATACGAAACCTTCAGAATTTAGGGCAATAACTAAATACGTTTTGGGCATGTAATTGGCTATGATTTGAATGCATATCATACTTAAATATTGTTCCAAATTAAAATAATATAATATAGCTAATTTGAGTCATGCATGTGGTAAAACTAGGATATGACAAATTTGTGGCAGTTTGTAATAAAGAAAAGAACGTTTCGATGTACTTAAAAAAGGAAGTCCCAAATTGAACATAATTGTCAAAGCATCCTGTCGAAAGCTTATATAAGCACTAAAGATAAACAAAAGTAGGAACAGTTAAAGCATGACGTAATTACACAGAAATTATACGTTGATAAATTAGCCTTTTTGTGTCTCATATTTACTACTGCTATACATTGAATATGGATTTGATAATCTAACATGCATTTAATGTCTGTAAGAATACACATATGTTCATATCTTTGTTTGGAAGTGAAGTCACGATTTTTGAAATATATATTCACATTTATATCTTGATTTGATAACGTGACTGAAACACACGCGCACAGAAACATATTTATATATATGTCTTGGTCTGGTGATCAAACTATATATATATATATATATACACACACCGTACCTGTCACTGTCATCTCCACAAGAATAATAAATACAGTAGTACATTCAAAACTTTCTATATATGATAATATATGCTCATAAAATGGTTTTCCATACACTTGAGCCCCGGCATGGCCAGGTGGTTAGGGCACTTGGTTCACAATGTGAGGGTCGTGGGTTCGAATCTCCGTTCCACCAAACATGCTCGCCCTTTCAGCCGTGGGGACGTTATAATGTGACGGTCAATCCCACTATTCGTTGGTAAAAGAGTAGCCCAAGAGTTGGCGCTGGGTGGTGATGACTAGCTGCCTTCCCTCTACTCTTACACTGCTAAATTAGGGACGGCTAGGGCTATATAGCCCTCGTGAAGCTTCGCGCGAAATTCAAAACCATCCACTTAAAGTTGTAACAAAAATGAAAATATTTTTCTTAGCTTTTAATTTATTTTCACTGTATAATTTTGTCACTTTCATTACTTAAGTTGTTAACTTAATAATTTTCTGTTTAAACTAACATTGGCTGAATAATAATCTAAAATAAATCATAGAACAAAAACTCAATACATCATTTCACCAGTCTAAGGTCAATGGACCATTTCTTGATTTTCTCCAATACACAAAGCATGTTAGTAGAGCGTCATCTGTTTTTTTATAGTGTAAATAAACAGTTATCCGGTAATCTTAAAATAATAAATACTAATTGTGAGTTCTGAGCCTTTTATAGACGAGCAGAAGAATTACGTTGACATTTTCTAGAACCTCTTGGTAAAGGGAATTTAACTTGGTAATTTGCACGTGAATTTCGATCTTCTTCCACGAACCTAAGTAATTAAAACCGCGTAATTACTCTGGCTATGCACGTGTGATTTCGTCATTTTAACAACTTCCTTTTGTTAGTGGTCTTCGTACTTAAAAACGTCACTCAACAAACCACACCCAAAAGAATGAAGAAACTTATTATTTAATTGGTTAAAAACATTACCTGTGATACTGGGCTTGGAGGAAATTAAATTCTTCCTTGATTCGATCACAAGTGTCACCAACTGTACACTTGAACGGTTGTCCGGGTTGAGGGGCTGGACCCTATACGAAAAAAAATCACCATCAGTTTCATTCCAATTCAACTATTTGAAGTATTAAGTTGAAACTATAATAATAATTAAAATACCACCGGTCAAGTTTTAGTCTTTACTGATTTATATATATGACGCATAAATACTCGATATTCAAAATGGCCGCTATGCTCAGGTTTGACAGGTTATTTCTTCTTTAAGCAGCACCTGAAAAAACACCGACGAAATATTTGCATTTCCTTAAAATACTTCTTTCATATCCCACGTGGTGGCGCTGGTAAGCCTGGCGAGGCTCCTGCTTCTTTCATATTCCACGTGGTGGCGCTGGTAAGCCTGGCGAGGCTCCTGCTTCTTTAGCGCAAAGTTACTTGGCTGTTTGCCAACTATCCACCACAGGGAATCGAACCCCAGATCTTAGCGTTGTAAGTCCGCGGGTGTTTATGGTGTTCCATTTTCCTTCGTTCTATAGTTATTATTAATTGTTTGTTTGTAATTAAGCACAAAGCTACACGATGGGCTATCTGTGCTTTGCCCACCACGGGTATCGAAACCCGGATTCTAGCGTTTTAAATCCGCGGGAGTAAATATACTGTTTATGATCCATTTTCCTTCGTGCTATATATATTTTTAATGGAATATCCACACGCACTTTATTTTTATCATACATATTTTCCTATACTTCAATATTTATCACGATTGTTAATGTATATTATTACTCCAGAATATATAATTCATAATAAAATTAGACGAACATAGTTTGCTTCACGTAAATATAGAAATGTACGAAAATATATAATTAATAAAATTAAATTACATTATCTCATTAATAATAAATACAGATTTAATAAAAATACTGCATCATAAGCAGATGTAGACAAACCACCTCGAGCAGAATGTAACAATTTCATTAATCATAAGATCACAGTATAAATTTACGTATCCTTCTCTTCTATAGATCACAGTGTAAATTTACGTATCCTTCTCTTCTATAGATCACAGTATAAATTTACGTATCCTTCCCTTCTATAGATCACAGTATAAATTTACGTATCCTTCTCTTCTATAGATCACAGTATAAATTTACGTATCCTTCTCTTCTATAGATCACAGTATAAATTTACGTATCCTTCTCTTCTATAGATCACAGTATAAATTTACGTATCCTTCTCTTCTATAGATCATAGTATAAGTTTACGTATCCTTCTCTTCTATAGATCACTTAGTGGTGGCTTTCGACTTTTCCAAAACTTCAACAAACCACACTTTCTTATAACAGTAATCGTTGCGTGTTTTGGATAAAACTGTCGACATAAAATAGCCACACCCAAAAACTGGCTTCTCAGTGGCACAGCGATATGTTTGTGGACTTACACTGCTAGAAACCGGGTTTCAATACCTGTGGTGGGCAGAGCACAGATAGTCCTTTTTTGTAGCTGTGTGTTTACCTACAAAACAAACCCCCAAAACCGAGCTGCACTTTAAATAGCACGTAAAGTGTTGTAAACGGCGAAGAAACAGAACAATAAAGACATATGTGTTAGATGATCAACACCAACTTCCTGACAGAAGCGTAAAACAGCAGCAGAAACTACAACACTAAAAATAAATGTGAAGCCTAATCTATCATTCCATTTACCATTTGTCACTGAGTTATACCGGTTTCGAGGAACTCATTAATTTTTTGTGTTTTAAACAGCCGGATAAATAATTGACAAGAATAAGTTAATCTCATCAATTCTGTATACTCTTCAAATTCCTAAGATTATTGTGTAGGTAAAAGACAAGAACAGACTTTTGTCTACTCAAGTTGTGGAATCAATTTTCAAAGAAATGTGAAAAGCTAATCAAAATAGCAAATAGTCTAACACACTGGTTCTTAAACTTTTTCGTTCGCAGACAACTTTGGCGGGGCAAAACATCCCACGAACCACCTATTTACCCCACCCGCTTCACACCGCCACAACAACAAAATCACCAGATTTAATAGGCAGCATTATCTCAGCTCCGGCGTTGACCGTCAGTGACTTGGACCAGCCCACGAAGCACCTAGAGAACCCCTCGAGCCACCAGTGGTCCTCTGAAATCTCTCTACAGAGTTTGAACGTTGGCGATCACGGTTCTTCGTAGGTTCCTGTCTTTTGTACGTTTTAATATCTCTGTCACAATGACATCCATCTATTTGCTTATGTTACTGATTCTTGTTCTTTCTCCTCGATTTTTCCAGAAACTACCATATCTTCAAAATCTTCCTTTCTCATTTGTGCACCAGGAAACCCATTTGCTTTTCTCTGATGGTTATGACTGCTTCCTCTATGTCTCTGCTTTCCTCAGTACTTCCTCATCGGTTATATGGTCTGTCCACGGAATGTGTATACCATTCTGTTATATGGTCTGTCCGCGGAATGTATACCATTCTGTTATATGGTCTGTACATGGAATGTGTACCATTCTGTTATATGGTCTGTACATGGAATGTGTACCATTCTGTTATATGGTCCGTCAATGGAATATGTACCATTCTGTTATATGGTCCGTCAACGGAATGTGTACCATTCTGTTATATGGTCTGTCTACGGAATGTGTACCATTCTGTTATATGGTCTGTCCACGGAATGTGTATCATTCTGTTATATGGTCTGTCCACGGAATGTGTATCATTCTGTTATATGGTCTGTACATGGAATGTGTATACCATTCTGTTATATGGTCCGTACATGGAATGTGTACCATTCTGTTATATGGTCTGTACATGGAATGTGTACCATTCTGTTATATGGTCCGTACATGGAATGTGTACCATTCTGTTATATGGTCTGTACACGGAATGTGTATCATTCTGTTATATGGTCCGTACATGGAATGTGTACCATTCTGTTATATGGTCCGTACATGGAATGTGTATATCATTCTGTTATATGGTCTGTACATGGAATGTGTATACCATTCTGTTATATGGTCTGTACATGGAATGTATACCATTCTGTTATATGGTCTGTACACGGAATGTATACCATTCTGTTATATGGTCTGTCCACGGAATGTATACCATTCTGTTATATGGTCTGTACATGGAATGTGTATACCATTCTGTTATATGGTCTGTACACGGAATGTGTACCATTCTGTTATATGGTCTGTACATGGAATGTGTACCATTCTGTTATATGGTCTGTACATGGAATGTGTACCATTCTGTTATATGGTCTGTCCACGGAATGTGTATCATTCTGTTATATGGTCCGTACATGGAATGTGTACCATTCTGTTATATGGTCTGTACATGGAATGTGTACCATTCTGTTATATGGTCTGTACATGGAATGTGTACCATTCTGTTATATGGTCTGTCCACGGAATGTATACCATTCTGTTATATGGTCTGTACACGTGTACAGACCATATAACAGAATGGTACACATTCCGGAATGTGTACCATTCTGTTATATGGTCTGTCACGGAATGTGTATACCATTCTGTTATATGGTCCGTCCACGAAATGTGTGCCATTCTTTTATAAAACCACATTTCTATGGCTTCAAGTCCCTTTTCCGTGTTAGGCAAGATGATTCGCAGAACACACTTTGAGAAACACTGGTCTAACACACAAACCGCGCGAGTATAAAATCCACCAGCCTTCTGTGTGTTGATAGAAATGAATTTAATGACTCTACAAGTGTTTTCAAAATTTCACTTTTCATTTTATAATGTTTGTAACCCACACTGGCTTTCAAAACAATCAAACTCCATCTTATAGCAGACTTGTGGCCAAACCCCGAGACTTCCGGTCAATGTTTTTCTACCTACAGCAGGCTTGTGCCCAAACTTGGAGACTTCCAGTCAATGTTTTTCTACTTATAGCAGACTTGTGCCCAAACTTGGAGACTTCCAGTTAATGTTTTTCTACTTATAGCAGGCTTGTGCCCAAACTTCGAGATTTCTGGTCAATGTTTTTCTACTTATAGCAGACTTGTGCCCAAACTTCGAGACTTCCGGTCAATGTTTTTCTACTTATAGCAAGCTTGTGCCCAAACTTCGAGACTTCCGGTCAATGTTTTTCTACCTATAGCAGGCTTGTTCCCAAACTTGGAGACTTCCAGTCAATGTTTCTTCTACTAATAGCAGACTTGTGCCCAAACTTGAAGACTTCCAGTTAATGTTTTTCTACTTATAGCAGACTTGTGCCCAAACTTCGAGATTTCTGGTCAATGTTTTTCTACTTATAGCAAGCTTGTGCCCAAACTTCGAGATTTCTGGTCAATGTTTTTCTACTTATAGCAAGCTTGTGCCCAAACTTCGAGACTTCCGGTCAATGTTTTTCTACTTATAGCAGCTTGTGCCCAAACCCCGAGACTTCCGGTCAATGTTTTTATACTTACAGCAAAATCAATGTTATATATAATAAAAACAGGTAAAACACCTATGCTCTCACTTCGCAGTTTTCTAAAAAAGTGAAAACAACTGTAATCAAGCAAGACTCGAACCCGGGACTCTGCCAATAGGGAAATATTGCAAACTTAGTAACTATCCGAAAATTGATTGCCCTAGATCACGGGTTCTGCCCATTTCCATCCGTAATGATCACTGAAGTAAAAAATGAGAATCACGTGATTTCTAATCACATGTTCGAGGCTTGCTCAATCATGTTTCAGAAAAAAATGTCAACTTCAGAGAAGAACGTGCTACCCTAGAAATGTTTTCAAAACTTTCAAGTGACTTATCTATATTTATGTTACATTAACTTATTTTAAAGATCTCGAAGCAAGAGTCCAAATCAGAGATTAGATATCAAAATAAATCTTGTGATGTATGTTCAAGAGACAAATATATAAATAACATGAACCATACCTCACTGATTCCAAAGATGCCAAAGGTCAAAGTGCAAAGCATTTGCAATGGTAGAGCCTTTCCCATTTTAAATTGAAGGACAGGAGAATGAGAATTGTGTAATAGGTTTTGCCCAGAAATCGTCGAACGGAATTTCAAAAATCCACAATTACAAACTTTAGTAAATTACTTATTTCAGAAATACAAGGTACGCCAAAAACGTAGTGAATAATTTATTTTATAAATCTGTTTCATGGGTTTTATCGGACCAAACCTGCTGGAAAATGAATTAATTACCTATAATATATCTTGGTGTTGTTTGTTATGTCCAACAGGTATTTTACAACGTATATTTTGTTTTGTAGTTCATATCTTTTAAAAGAATAATGGCGTTCAGAATGTTGCAACATGAAAATAAACTTAAGTATAATATAAGTATACTTAGAAGTTAGAATGATATTGGTACCACTATTAACATTTTACGGAGGAGTTGTTAAACACAAGTACAGAAAACATATAAAATGAGTGGTCAATTTACCACTATTTATAATAACTTTTCCATTTTCAAATTAAAACGTAATATAAAACATTTTGGTGTATTCATCTTACCGGATGTCTGTTTGGATACATTTCCTCGAGCTGTGTTGACTGACAAAAGTTTCAACAACGACAGTACTAGTCACAATACACTGGCGGGGATAAACTAACCAAACGCTACAAAATAGTTAGGCCCGTACGAGTGAAAATTGTTCTTCTTCCACGAAACACGTACATATCCTTTTTCAAGTTAATATATTTTTCCTTAACTTCACTAAGATCACCAACACTCGTGTTCTTTTGAAACTTGCCTATTTTTAAATTTCATTCTGGGCACAGTTGTTGAACTATACGCGCCATTTTGCCGTCGATCACTAGTGTAGAATAAACTCACTCCTGCGAGGCAGAAGGTTTAGCGAACTGTATAGCGTATTGACGCTCAAGGACGGAAAACTAGCTGTTTTGAGTAATATCGACTAGGTATGCAATCATGGCCGCCAGACTGCCACGGGGTAGAAACAAAACTCTTGACGTGACGGATCATAACTTCGCAGTTACACGTTTTTAGCAGTAATACAAATCCTCACCCCAAAAACCCCACAAACAGTAACTGGCTTTATCAACAATAAACACAGACGACCATCCTCACGTGGGACGCTCGTAAACCACGTGGTTTACTAGGCTTGTGCCTTTCGTGTTCTCTTATCCTCCAATTGGAAGTCTCGAACCAAAACACAAACTATATCTTCAGTATAGCGACAAGCTTTTGATAGATGTCGATCAAAGTCACGTTACAAATAGTCAACGCCTCCCAATTCAACCAGCCCTCTGCTGATAATATACGCACGGTTCGTAATACGTAAGAGGGCATGTGTTAGTTATCTATTTGTATATGTGTGTTTTATATGTCTGTCTAACTACTTTTCATCTGTATGCCTATCTCAATATTTAAATAATGCTTCAATTTGTCCTTTAATCACTACAATTAACCTACATGTATCTGAAGAATAAATAATATTAATACGATAATATGAGCTTTTCAGCGCACAGGTTCTATAAATAAAATAAATCACTGATGATATATTCACGTGTAATCCATCACGATAGATTGAGTGTCCGTTTTTAATTGCTCATAAAATAATTTATAAATAGATCCAAAAAATTATGCTAAGCGTATTTGTAACAAATATGCACATAATTACACTTTTGACCACACGGAAAATTAGAACTGATTTAATTATTAATATGCATATATTATGTCAGAACACATGTTTCTGTACTCCATACAAGCTGGGGTTAACAGAAATTTGTACTTGTCTCAGTGGAGTACAGCACCACACAGTTATAAGGCACTGAGCAGTGTCAACTTTCTAAGCTTGAAGGTTAGGGGTCACAGAGTCATGGTAAACTGTATACTAAATCCTATTGGTCAATAGGGGAGGGAAGGATCACAGTGGAAAGAAGAAGAGGCTTAGCAAGCCAGGGAACTGATTTGTTATTAGGTGCCAGTACATCATAACGATCACGTGTACGTGTATATTCCATCGGTCTTAATAAAACATGTGTACAAGTCACCAATTATAATGTTAGAATTCTCTAACTGACCCAAACTGTGCGTAATAATCAACTGTAATTTATTTTTGCTGTCAAAATGTCAATTTTGTTTTTGTTGACACCCCATCTTCCCAACAAAAGAAGACAGGTGGCTATTAAACAAATAATTGGTTAGTACTGACAGAAAGAATGGTGGATGACTTGATTAGATACACATAGAGATGGATAGCCAAGTAAACCTATGATGAATGGATCGAGAGAAGATTAGACATTTGGAATATGTGACCGTATGCTTTACATAGAGAGAGATGAATAACCATGTAGGTCCATGATGTGTTTTACAATATGTAGAATACGTGAACAATGTGTAGTGTATATAAATAATAGGTCGTAAAGGCGTTTTCAGTAATTAATAAAGAAATCATGCTAATTCCATTGTATCTTACCATTCTACATACGGGCCACCTAGTTACCTTACCATTCTACATACGGGCCACCCAGTTACCTTACCATTCTACATACGGGCCACCTAGTTACCTTACCATTCTACATACGGGCCACCCAGTTACCTTACTGTTCTACATACGGGCCACCCAGTTACCTTACTGTTATACATACGGGCCACCCAGTTACCTCACTTTTCTACATGCTGTATATACGAGCAACTTTGTAAATAGTTACACACTTGCGCATTTTCAAACATTTTTTAGTTGTTTAATAAACAAGACTTGTTTTCGTTTAAAAGTTTAGATTGGATATTAATGAACTAGATGGAGTCATATTATTTAGACCTAAAAACAAAATTCAAGCTATTACGAAAATGATTTGCAATTAACACAGAATTCATATCGAACTTTTATTTCAAAATAATTATCCCTTTAAGTTAATAGGGAGTATGTTTTATTATAGTTATTTGTGGAAGTAAGGGCATTTTCTCCATAGATAAGTCGAGTTCATCAAGATTATAATTTTGGTACAGTGTTGGTTTATTTAAATTAATAATGTGCTTGTTAAAACACGAGTGTCCCAGTGGGTTAGCGGGTAAGTTTATAAACTTATACTATCTGTGGTTCGATTCTCTGTATTGTACAGAATGCAGATTGTGTACTTTGCAGGAAAAACAACTACTTGATACACAAAAGTCTTTCTCAGCAACATCACTTTTATTACAAAGAAGAGAATCAATTTAGCATTTAAATTGATCAGAAACATACAATCGTTTAATACATATTTTATCTAGAAGAGCTGATAGCTAATAGATACCAGTGGTTGAGATGTAATATTTGTTTATTCTCATACTAACTTAATGCTGATACGATAAGCAAAAGGCAGAGTTCAAGTTATCGGGCCTATGAAATAATAACATGTTACAAGTTCTTGTTTGTTTGTTTAGTTTCGCACAAAGTTAATCGAGGTCTATCAAATATATATATATATATTGTTACGCCTCTGTGTTCCTTTGTTAATTTCCCGGTATAAATTCTTCCCGAGGAAACTTTAGCGATACAAGTCCTTTCTTAAATAAAACTAGTTTATTCTTTCTCAATAGATCTTTGCAATACAC
>NW_013674056.1:10448-11064 GCF_000517525.1 Limulus polyphemus
AACAGGAGTATGTTTTATTATAATTATAAGTTAAGAGGGAGTATGTTTTATTATATTTATAAGTTAACAGGAGTATGTTTTATTATAATTATAAGTTAAGAGGGAGTATGTTTTATCATAGTTATAAGTTAAGAGGGAGTATGTTTTATTATATTTATAAGTTAAGAGGAGTATGTTTTATTATATTTATAAGTTAATAGGAGTATGTTTTATTATAGTTATAAGTTAATAGGAGTATGTTTTATTATAGTTATAAGTTAATAGGAGTATGTTTTATTATATTTATAAGTTAATAGGAGTATGTTTTATTATAGTTATAAGTTAATAGGAGTATGTTTTATTATATTTATAAGTTAATAGGAGTATGTTTTATTATAGTTATAAGTTAATAGGAGTATGTTTTATTATATTTATAAGTTAATAGGAGTATGTTTTATTATATTTATAAGTTAACAGGAGTATGTTTTATTATAGTTATAAGTTAATAGGAGTATGTTTTATTATAGTTATAAGTTAAGAGGGAGTATGTTTTATTATAGTTATAAGTTAAGAGGGAGTATGTTTTATTATAGTTATAAGTGAAGAGGAGTATGTTTTATTATATTTATAAGTTAAC
>NW_013674056.1:11881-21761 GCF_000517525.1 Limulus polyphemus
ACTTCCGCTGTCGTAACAATATATATATACTAACCGTGGCAGAAATTTTGTTTGAAAGAAGAGAAAACAAAGTGATGGTTGTCTGCGCTTCTCAACAGGGGTGCTACAAAATCGCGTTTAGAAACGTTGACGGGAAGTTTTTGAGAGAAAGCTGTAAAGAAGTTCAGAGATTGAGGTCTTCATTTCCAGTGGTTGTTGGTGATGTGTAAATCCAACAACCCATCAGGAAATGACTGTCGCTCTTATAACGCATCTACTGTTTAAAGTGCGGTGAATATATTTTGGTATCGTACTGATTCGAACCCAGCTCCGAAGTCCAGAGTTCTACCATAAGGAGGCGCACAAATAAATATAAAAGTAAAACTGTACCTATTACTAAAGCGACATCTAATAAGTTTTAAAATAAATTATTTGAAACCTAAAAAAAACATTGCACCAAAGACTTAATATTTACGCAGTATCATTCCACTGAAAAAAATGTCATGCGTCAGATCTATTTATTTAGATCTTCATGGATAAATCCTTCAAAAAAGTGATTTTATCAACATCAATTCTCAATCACCCTTTGTTGCTATTCCAATAATATATGAAATTTTTTTGGAAAATATTCCACTTATTCCGAGTCTTAACGTACGTTTGTACAAGATTATATTCATATGTGTTTCATTTCGAATCTTGACGTGAAACTAGCTCTGTCCATAAAAGCGAAAACATTATTCAAAGTTATTGCTGTAATAGTATTGTTTTTGCTCAATCATTTTTTAAACTTCTTATCAATATCAAAATATTCTTAATATGTAAAGTATGAAATCTCATTTGTTTGTTTGATTCCGAAGTTCATATAAAACTACATCAGCTCTAACTGCACAGCCTTCCCTAATATAGAACTGATCAACTAGAGGGAAGACTTCTTGTCAATAGCACTCACAGCCTTCCCTAATATAGAACTGATCAACTAGAGGGAAGACTTCTTGTCAATAGCACTCACAGCCTTCCCTAATATAGAACTGATCAACTAGAGGGAAGACTTCTTGTCAATAGCACTTACAGCCTTCCCTAATATAGAACTGATCAACTAGTGGAAAAGCTTCTTGTCAATAGCACTCACAGCCTTCTCTAATATAGATCTGATAAACTAGAGGGAAGACTTCTTGTCAATAGCACCCACAGCCAATTTGAGCTAATCTAATAAAATAGTGGGATTTTCCCGTCTCAATTATGGCGCACCCATGGAGCGATTTCACAACAACGGGACGCGAACCGTGGATTCAAAGTCTGGCACGCTAACCTCTAGGCCACGACTGTGCAATTAAGTTATTTTATTGAAACTAAAGGCTTGATATCATCTAACGAATTACGGAATTCTTGTTTGGCAGCACCAGTTAAAACTCTTATTTGTTTAAATAAATGTATGATAATAGTCTTGTCACTTTAACTTCTGTTAACTAACAGAGTTTTCAAACTTTTAACTACTATCTGCAAAACATATTGTTATCATGATACATTACATAATATGTTCTACAGATCTGTAGTTTTAAATGCGAAAAGACGCTAATAACAGTTTTTATGACATTTCTTTACAACTGTATAGAGCTTTCAAACATCCACCTCCTCTGATGGTTATCTTACCCACATACCCTCAAGTCAGTCTCAACATTCCCAGAGGTCGTGGGCCAGTAACTCAAGTCAATCACAGCCTTCCCAGAGGTCGTTGGTCAGTAACTCAAGTTAGTAGCAACATTCCCAGAGGTCGCAGGCCAGTATCTCAAGTCAATCGCAGCCTTCCCAGAGGTCGTGGGTCAGTAACTCAAGTCAGTCTCAACATTCCCAGAGGTCGTGGGCCAGTAACTCAAGCCAGTACCAGCCTTCCCAGAGGTCGTGGGCTCAAGTCAGTCGCAACATTCCCAGAGGTCGTGGGTCAGTAAATCAAGTCAGTCGCAACATTCCCAGAGGTCGTGGTCAGTAACTCAAGTCAGTCGCAGCCTTACCAGAGGTCGCAGGCCAGTATCTCAAGTCAATCGCAGCCTTCCCAGAGGTCGTGGGTCAGTAACTCAAGTCAGTCGCAGCCTAGGTAAACTGTCGTTAGAAGCAATAATGAAAGTAAAATACGACGCGAATATCTAATCCCGCAGAACTACGTTTATCTGAGAATTAATGTTATTAAATATGATTTCCCGAAAGGCTGTACGACTTATGAAACCAGTTTAATTGTTTTTTTTATTTCATCCTTTTAATTTTATTTTTCCCTTTGGCCTTCATAGCATAAACTCCGGCTTTTTTCGTTTCTCTATTTGTACACCTGGAGAATGGCTTTCTGTCACTATTTTATTTTGTATGATCAGTGGTTGAGACTGTGTAAACTTTATGTTTTTGGGCCACATGCACTTTGAATATAGTGTTAATACTTGTTATTTCTAGTGTTAATACTTGTTATTTCTAATGTTAATACTTGTTATTTCTAGTGTTAATACTTGTTATTTCTAGTGTTAATACTTGTTATTTCTAGTGTTAATACTTGATATTTCTAGTGTTAATACATATTATTTCCACTGTTAATACTTGTTATTTCTAGTGTAAACACTTGTTATTTCTAATGTTAATAGTTGTTATTTCTAGTGTTAACACTTGTTATTTCTAATGTTAATATTTGTTACTTCTAGTGTTAATACTTATTATTTCTAGTGTTAATACTTATTATTTCTAGTGTTAATACTTGCTATTTCTAATGTTAATACTTATTATTTCTAGTGTTAATACTTGATATTTCTAGTGTTAATACTTATTATTTCTAGTGTTAATACTTATTATTTCTAGTGTTAATACTTATTATTTCTAATGTTAATACTTATTATTTCTAGCGTTAATACTTGTTATTTCTAGTGTTAATATTTCCTCTGAAACCTGCTTTGATGCTTGTTTGTTTGTTTTTTGTTAAGCGCAAAGCTACACAATGGGCCTGGTTTATAGTGTTATAAGCCTTAATACTTACTGCTTAGCTAAAAGGAGGAGGAGGGGGGCGTTTTATTGTTACATAAAACACTTTTTCATAATAAACGTTATTATATGAGCAACATTCATGGTAAGACTTTAGTTATTTTATGTTCATTATTTTTACGTCTACACAATGCCCTGAGTGGCTCAACAGTAAGGCTGAGGGCTTGTGACGCTAAAATTCCGGTTTCGATACTCGTGGTGGGAACAGCATAGATAGCCCATTGTGTAGCTTTGCACTTGACAACAAAGAAACATCCACACAAATTACATATATCCTGGTTGTTTACATTTCAGTTTCATCGTCATATATGTTTGTTTAATCGAACAAAAGAAAATAGGCCACATTGTCTTTGGGTAAAGTGTCGACTATACGCAACCAATGGTTCAGCCTGTAGATTACACAGACTAGTCGTTCAATGATTCTTTCTTGCGATAGTAATGTTGAAGATTACTTTATATATATTTTAATCCTTCACGTACATGATGCAGCCGCAAGTGGCGTAATGACGTTTTAAATACGCTCGTCATCTCCACCCACCTGCACGCGCCTCTGTATCGTGATGCACGCGTCGCTTGAATGTTCATATTGGTCGATATTTCGGCAATGTAAGAGATGATAAGAAGAGGGATGTATCCAAGGTTTGTTACTGTTCGTGATTTGTGTTTCTTATTTAAACTGAGGAAAAGTTAAGAAAAATATGTTAAAACTAGGGTAAGTACAAGAAACTCAAGAAAACACGTTAAACTAAGTAATCACATTAAAAACAAAGTAGAAGTTTGGAACTAGGATAAAGGAACTAAATCCGAGGAAAGCACCACAAATTAGGGTAAACACATTTAAACCTAAGGAGATGTGTTTAAGTTAGTTGAATACAGTGAAACTAAGGAATAAACATTGAAGTTTATGGCAGAAACTAGTAAGGTGTTGTATTCTCTTTGTTTGTAGGAAGTAGTTTCACAACAATGTTTGTATGATATTTTAACTAAGTACAGACACACACACAGTTCTTGTTAGGATACTTTAACTGAGTGGTAACACACTCAGTTCTTGTTAGGATACTTTAACTGAGTGGTAACACACACAGTTCTTGTTAGGATACTTTAACTGAGTGGTAACACACACAGTTCTTGTTAGGATACTTTAACTGAGTGGTAACACACACAGTTCTTGTTAGGATACTTTAACTGAGTGGAAACACACACAGATCTTGTTAGGATATTTTAATTGGGTACAGACACACACAGATCTTGTTAGGATATTTTAACTGAGTGGTAACACACAGAGTTCTTGTTAGGATACTTTAACTGAGTGGAAACACACACAGATCTTGTTAGGATATTTTAATTGGGTACAGACACACACAGATCTTGTTAGGATATTTTAATTGGGTACAGACACATACAGATCTTGTTATGGTATTTTAAATGGGTACAGACACACATACAGATCTTGTTATGATACTTTTAAATGGGTACAGACACACATACAGATCTTGTTATGATATTTTAATAGGGTACAGACACACATACAGATCTTGTTATGGTATTTTAAATGGGTACAGACACACATACAGATCTTGTTATAATACTTTAAATGGGTACAGACACACATACAGATCTTGTTATAATACTTTAAATGGGTACAGACACACATACAGATCTTGTTATATACTTTAATAGGGTACAGACACACATACAGATCTTGTTATGGTATTTTAAATGGGTAAGTACAGACACACATACAGATCTTGTTTTGATATTTTAAATGGGTAAGTACAGACACACATACAGATCTTGTTATGATATTTTAACTGAGTACAGACACACACACAAAACTTGTTATGATATTTAACTGAGTACAGACACACACACAAAACTTGTTATGATATTTAACTGTGTACAGACACACAGACAGATCGTAGGTAAGAAAACAAACGACTATTGTTCATTTAAATCAGCTCGTGCGACACAGTTGCTTAACAATATCTAACTTTCATCTTAACGAGTGGATGACATTGAAAGAGGAAAAGTTCTGGGTCTACAAAATTTTGACGTCAAACGGAGTCTCAAAAGACGAATTAGACAACTTTCTAAATATGTGTCTAAAAAGGTAAAAGTGTACTATAGATCTTAAAAAGAAAATAATAGAGTAAACGATCTCGACAACAGAAAGTAACAGCCCACTAGGAGAAGCTAACGACTGCCCTTTTCATCTTTCCCTGTGGGAACTGTCATTCATGTAAAACACTTGAAGTAATTTGTTTATTACCCTAAAAGAGAAGAGATCGCGATTAGAGAACCTTTGTTCCAGTAACGGTTGGTGTTAAGGGCTATTATCATTATAGTCGTGTTTAAGTGTTCTGTATATATACCCTGGTGGTGAAAAGCTGTCAACATGGCACGTTTTTCCTTCCGCGTGCTGCTGCTATTTTACTTCAACTATATTTAATTTTACGTTTTTGTCAAACAATACTACGTTTATCTTTAGAAACGAAACTGTTTTTGCACGGAAATGACGTAATTCAAACGAAAGGTAACACACTCTCTCTCTCTCTCTCTATATATATATATAAACAAAAACATTTTAAGTTATGTTGTAAATTCCCCGGGAAGTCAAATAGTTTTCCGTTGAACAGTCGTGAACAATTAATGTTTGGCATTTATGTTCAGTATTCTTGAAATACATCAAAGGGATTTAGTTGTGAACAATGAGCAGTTTAACACTATAACATATCTGATCGTGTTCTTTAGTTGTGAAAAATGAGCAGTTTAACACTATAACAGATCTGATCGTGTTCTTTAGTTGTGAAAAATGAACAGTTTAACACTACAACAGATCTGATCGTGTTCTTTAGTTGTAAACAATGAGCAGTTTAACACTACAACAGATCTGATCGTGTTCTTTAGTTGTAAACAATGAGCAGTTTAACACTACAACAGATCTGATTGTGTTATTTAGTTGTGAAAAATGAGCAGTTTAACACTACAACAGATCTGATCGTGTTCTTTAGTTGTAAACAATGAACAGTTTAACACTACAACAGAACTGATCGTGTTATCTAGTTGTGAACAATGAGCAGTTTAACACTACAACAGATCTGATTGTGTTATTTAGTTGTAAACAATGAGCGGTTTAACACTACAACAGATCTGATCGTGTTCTTTAGTTGTAAACAATGAACAGTTTAACACTACAACAGATCTGATCGTGTTCTTTAGTTGTAAACAATGAGCAGTTTAACACTACAACAGATCTGATCGTGTTTTTTAATTTGTTCTTGTCAGGGGTTATCGAAGAGTGACAAATTTTCCCCGTAACCGTTCTAACTTGGTGAAATACGTCAAACATAAGAAAAAGACTTCACCGTGTGTGTAATTTTAAGAAGATTCGAAATTTTAAAGCATAACAGACGAATATAATCCTGCAGAAAGTAGCTAATTTTTGGGAGGTTATAAAGGTCACTATCCACGACAGTAGCACACAAGCCACCTTGCGTCTGTTTTTATTTTTGAATTCATGAAGATTCTTTTTAATATAATTATCACGATAACCTTGAAATCGGAAATAATTCTCCCTTTCGTTACTCATTAAATTATTACTTTATATTTCATGACTGTAAAAATGATCGAATAACTTCGGCATTTGCCAGAAAGCTTTATAATATAACTATTGGTTTTTGAAAGATACCTTTACACTTCGGAATGTCGATAACATGAATATATTGTATTCTAAAATAGGGGAAGGACGGTTCGTACTTATTAGATTAATTATGTCTGAAGCAGTACAAGGACGGTTCATGCTCATTAGATTACTTATGTCTGGCCCTGTCTGAAACTAAACTACAAATCAGGTGATGACAAATGTATTTTATAAGTATATCGTACACCAAACTCTTCTTAGGGTGAACATCTGAAAAAATACAAGAAAGGACATTTTGCGCCATCTGTGAACTGTGAAAGAAAACACACTTTTGTATTTTCTTATTCTATAACACAGAACTGGAAAACCTATATTAACGTTTTCGTTTAGTGGGACAATATTCTATAGCAGGACAAACTTATATGTTTAGAAGAAACAAAACTCCAGGATGTAATCGAAACGACTTTTGTAGTCGATAAAAATCACGCATGAATATTTCAATTTCGAAATGTAAAATTAGATTATTGCTAACAGTGGATCAGTTGTTTGTATATTAACAAATACTTTTCACTCAATTTAGTGTTCAAAACACGCTCAGTCTTTCTTGTCTATGGAGAGGGGTACACTTGGTAACGTGACCTGGCTGTTTAGTAAGCTCAGAGTCCGTGTAAAAGTTTAGTACACAGATACGCCACCAGTTGTATATAATGGAACCAAATTTACAGTTTTCTCACGCAAGATATCTCATCATAGATTTAAGCACTTTCTGTGACCACGCACCTTTCATTAAGGGCAGCTTTGGTCATCTAATTTGGAGGCCTCGCTCTCACCTTTGACCTCAGAAGCGGGCTGAAATTATAGGTGTCAGGTCGAGGGTTGGCCAACTCTCGATGTGTTTGATAAACCGGCAGAGCAGTAACTGGGATATTACAAAAAACGGCCAGCTAGAATTGAGGGACTATGGAGGAGGATTTGAGGGCGGAGATTGGGTGTTTCTATTAACCACCTAGTCCGTCGAATCTGGGTTTGCACATCCCATGAACCATTTTAAAGAACATCGTTCATTCTCAGCATTTACATCACAATAGCTTAATGCGCTGTTATTTTTTAGTGCTATCTCACGCGGTAGTAGGACCTGATATCTACAGGGAAACCTGTTTTATTTTTTACTGTTTGTTGAGATTACGGTTTAGAATAGGCCAGAAGGTATTAATCGTGACGACCAGTCAAAGCTATTATCTACCTATCATTAAGTCGAAGGGCTAACGAATGATAAGCTTACAAACTGTTATTATTGTGTTCAGTATTGAGTCATTACGATTTATCTTTGGACCTCCTCCTCCCCAGTGGCTCAGAGGTAAGTCCGAAGGCTTATAACACTAAAAACAGAGTTTCGATACCCGCCGTGGGCACAGCACAGGTAACCCAATTGTGTTTAAAAACTTTAACAATAAACAATTAACCAAATAAATCTTTGGACTGGCTAGTATCACTTCTGTCTACTTAAACATGACATCTCCAACCAGATACACCTTTGAACCAGCTAATGTCACTTCTTTCTACTTAAACATGACATCTCCAACCAAATATATCTTTGAACCAGCTAATGTCACTTCTGTCTACTTAAACATGACACCTCCAACCAAATAAATCTTTGGACCAGCTAGTGTCACTTATGTCTACTTAAACATGACATCTCCAACCAGATAAATCTTTGGACCAGCTAGTGTCACTTATTTCTACTTAAACATGACATCTCCAACAGATAAATCTTTGGACCAGCTAGTGTCACTTATTTCTACTTAAACATGACATCTCCAACCAAATAAATCTTTGGACCAGCTAGTGTCACTTATGTCTACTTAAACATGACATCTCCAACCAAATAAATCTTTGGACCAGTTAGTATCAATTATGTCTACTTAAACATGATATCTCCAACCAAATAAATCTTTGGACCAGCTAGTGTCACTCATGTCTACTTAAACATGACATCTCCAACCAAATAAATCTTTGGACCAGCTAGTGTCACTTCTTTCACCTGATGATGACAAAACCTTGTCGTAACGTTGTACATTTGCTGTTATGTTAAACTTATATTAAAGTTTTTCTTCATTACCCACTCAAGCCGTCTCCAGCCATTATTAGTCTCAAAGTGGGTTCCTCGTGATCGAATTTGCTATAATCAGTGTTCGAATTGAGTGGTGATTGTGATGAGAAGTGGAGCTGTAATCAGTGTTCGAAATTAGGGCTGATTTTGGATGTGAAGTTGAGCTATAGTCAGTGTTAGAATTGAGGGGTGATTGTGATGAGAGGTGGAGCTGTAATCAGTGTTCAAATTTAGGGCTGATTTTGGATGTGAAGTTGAGCTATAGTCAGTGTTAGAATTGAGGGGTGATTGTGATGAGAGGTGGAGCTGTAATCAGTGTTCGAAATTAGGGCTGATTTTGGATGTGAAGTTGAGCTATAATCAGTGTTAGAATTGAGGGGTGATTGTGATGAGAGGTGGAGCTGTAATCAGTGTTCAAATTTAGGGCTGATTTTGATGAGAAGGGGAGCTATAATCAATGTTCGAATTGAGGGGTGATTGTGATGAGAAGTGGAGCTATAAGTAATATTCGAATTGAGGGGGAATTTATTAACCATTGTTAAAATGAATATCAGTTTCGTTCTCCTTGTTAACAAAGTCATGGGGTCGGACTTAACCAAGGGGCTTTCATGCCGGACCGTGAACCCGATAGCTTGGTTCGCATCCCGTTGCCGCAAAATCGTGTTTTGGGACTGTGGGAATTGAGGGGTGCTGGGACTGTGGGCGCGTTATAGGAGTAAGTCAAATTCCGTTGTTCTATTACAGTAACCTGTGAGGTTGCGGTAGGTGTTGTTGACTAGCTTTTTTCCATCAAGTCTTTTAATTGAAAATTAACGACGGCTATCGACGACAACCTTTATGTAGCTTTGCGCAAATTTCAGAAACATCTAAACTCATGCACGTGAGAAAACGTTTTGAGAGTACGACTTTACCGATTCTCCCTGTACCAAATATTATCTCCATCAACCATTGATACAGTTTGCTCTCAATGTTTGGTTTATGTAAACTAATCGTGAAATTTTGATATGAGTCGTACTGGTTAAATTCACACCGTATTTATGTATACGAGACTATCGGTGTAATGTACACTTCTGACTGGTTAAATTCACACCGTATTTATGTATACGAGACTATCGGTGTAATGTACACTTCTGACT
>NW_013674056.1:22652-23740 GCF_000517525.1 Limulus polyphemus
AAAATACGTGAGTATTTTTAAATGTAATTGAAATACGTGAATATGAATAAATAATATTTTTTATATGTTTTTGCCCAGTAAATTTGAGTGGGTCGCGATTCTAAAAAGTTTGGGAACCCCTGATTTAAGGAGTTTCTGTAATGTTCATTCACTTTTTTGACCACAACCTAACATCATCCCAAACTATATACATTTCACTTGACACTAGTCTTATCAAACATTCTGATTTTATCTTTATGGAAAGTAAAGTGGGTAAGATGATAAATTTCCTGTTTCATACGTCTTGTGATTAACACCCAGTGATCATGTTAAAGCTATTTTCAGATGTTTAAAACTTACTATAATTGTACACACACACATATCGCTATTTTTAGTATGCCTCACAAAAAGATGATGTCACGTGCGAGTGTCATCTCGCGGCGGCACATTGGCAATGAAAGTCTAACCAATGAGACAAGCGACTATTTAGTTCTCAGGATGTTACCCTCCTCTTTTTCTGATTGGTTGAATTTTAAATAGACACTTGGGTAACAAAATCACCTACAGTACCACGTGCATCTGAGCAATAGTTTTTTTTCATTCTAGTTGTACGGGAATCCTTTTTTTAACACTCTGTTAATTCTAAACTATCAATTACTCCACTCAAACTATGACAAAACTTACCCAAAAAATGCTCGTGAAGCAAGTTTCGGCTTTTAAAAGTATTCACATCTTAAAAATTACTTACGTTAGTACAAAAAAAAAAAAGGTGGCACAGAAAAATATTATGTAAAATTCTGTAATATAAATATTATATTTTTTTCCAAACACAAGCCTGTAGTTTCATTGGACAACAGTTAAAGAGACATTTATGCAAAGTACTATATTCGAACTCAAACTAGGTCATGTAACCACGAAGAACAAAATTAGTAAACGTTTGTAGAGACTGGTTAATTATGACGTATTGGCATGTAACCACGAAGAACAAAATTAGTAAACGTTTGTAGAGACTGGTTAATTATGACGTATTGGCATGTAACCACGAAGAACAAAATTAGTAAACGTTTGTAGAGACTGGTTAATTATGACGTAATATCGTTTTCACCTTC
>NW_013674056.1:24449-26828 GCF_000517525.1 Limulus polyphemus
TAATCAGCTGTGATGTGGAGATATACTACAACCATGGAGTTATTCCTACTTCTCTTAATCAGCTGTGACGTGGAGATATACTACAACCATGGGGCTATTCCTACTTCTCTTAATCAGCTGTGATGTGGAGATATACTACAACCATGGAGTTATTCCTACTTCTCTTAATCAGCTGTGACGTGGAGATATACTACAACCATGGAGCTATTCCTACTTCTCTTAATCAGCTGTGATGTGTAGATATACTACAACCATGGGGCTATTCCTACTTCTCTTAATCAGCTGTGACGTGGAGATATACTACAACCATGGAGTTATTCCTACTTCTCTTAATCAGCTGTGACGTGGAGATATACTACAAGTACAGTTGTAGGAGAATATCACACAGGAAGAAGACATTCTGTAATACATAGATATGTTGTTTTAACTTCTCCTGGTGATTATCTCTGATAACATAATCAGAACCCCAAGACTGAACATTCCCGTTGCCATATCAACTAACCATGTGTTCTGTTCAGGAATTACTGTATATTCCATAATAACCCTTCTCAGTCTGTTATACACGTGCTGTTTGTTTTAAACCAAGTGTTCTGTTCAGGAATTACTGTATATTCCATAAGAACCCTTCTCAGTCTGTTATACACGTGCTGTGTGTTTTAAACAAGTGTTCTGTTCAGGAACTACTGTATATTCCATAAGAACCCTTCTCAGTCTGTTATTCACGTGCTGTTTGTTTTAAACCAAGTGTTCTGTTCAGGAATTACTGTATATTCCATAATAACCCTTCTCAGTCTATTATACACGTGCTGTGTGTTTTAAACAAGTGTTATTTTCTATTTTATATTCCATGATAATCCTTCTCAGTCTGTTATACACGTGCTCATGAAAATAGAAAAGAACACTTGGTTTAAAACACACAGTCTGTTATACACGTGCTGTGTGTTTTAAACCAAGTGTTATTTTATATTTTATATTCTATGATAATCCTTCTCAGTCTGATATACACGTGCTGTGTGTTTTAAACCACGTGTTCTCAGTCTGTAAATTGTTTGTTTTTACTTAATTAAGAAACCTTTCTGGATGAGCAAGGTAGGTGGATAGCCACCCTATTGGCTCACTGGATGAGCCCTTGTATTGCACGTTTTATTATAAAAAAAACTCAAACATTTGAAGCTATAAAAAACAGAAATGAAAACCTTTTAAAAGCAATTAATTTTGACCTTGTCATCAAATCCACTTTTTTTCCAATTCAAAAATAACTAACACTAAGCCTTACAAATTTGTTGATGAAAAATTATCATAAGACAATATTATATTTGAAAACAAGCTGAAGGAAGTACACCACCAACACAACTATTAAAAAAAAAAGTAAGAAAATTAAACACAGACTTTTTCTGCTCAATTACTTTTTTTATTATTATTTCTTTTGATAATTTTTTTTTTGCCTACAAATATTGGTAATGAAGAAACTTTTTCTCATGGTGTAGACCATTATAATGTAATCTAAAATTAAACACAGTATTTATGAGATTACTTCCAACTGAACATTTACTTAATATCACTTTATTGAATGCAACATGTGACAGCAAAATAAACTTAATGAGCTGTTGAAATAAAACACGAAATTAAGATCAAAAAACGAAAAAAGAATGACATATTTTGACACTTGACCCGTTTAAGTACAAAGGACAAAACAGTGGCTTCTACTGCATTGACTACCTCTTGTTATTGGTATATTGGGGTAAGAATTTCACGTTCCTCCCTGCTAAAGTTGCAGGAAGACGAGAGGTACCCAGTTCATGTATTAGTAGACTCTCTTATTTTCTTAGGATGACTTCTACGTTGGCAAGGCTGAAAACTGCCCTCCTGTCTTCAGCTCGTTTCTTGACATTTCTCTGTCTTTGGAGACATTATAGACTTTTATGTGGGCCATTGGTAGGCGGACTGATTCGCATTCAACCTTGACTCTTGGAGGAAGTTCTCCACTTCGTTGTAAAATCAGTGATGTTTTCCATCCGGACACCTACGATTCACACACGAGATGAAACATTGCAGCCTAAACTTCACATAAAACACTTTGTTATTAGATATTGCACCTGTGAGTAGTTTCTTTGAACATTTTTACAGATTTGTTTTTTACAAAAATATAAGGATGTAGACTGTTTAAAATGTGTGAGCATGGATGTATAAAAATATAAGGATGTAGACTGTTTAAAATGCAAGTGTGGACATAAAAATATAAGGATGTAGACTGTTTAAAATGTGTGAGCATGGACGTATAAAAATATAAGGATGTAGACTGTTTAAAATGTGTGAGCATGGACGTATAAAAATATAAGGATGTAGACTGTTTAAAATGTGTGAGCATGGACGTATAAA
>NW_013674056.1:27097-30358 GCF_000517525.1 Limulus polyphemus
AAATGTGTGAGCATGGACATATAAAAATATAAGGATGTAGAATGTTTAAAATGTGTGAGTGTGGACGTATTAAAATATAAGGATGCAGACTGTTTAAAATGTGTGAGCATGGACATATAAAAATATAAGGATGTAGAATGTTTAAAATGCAAGTGTGGACATAAAAATATAAGGATGTAGACTGTTTAAAATGTGTGAGTGTGGATGTATAAAATATAAGGATGTAGAATGTTTAAAATGTGTGAGTGTGGACGTATACAACTAGAACTATAAAAGCAGTTTCTACCATACAAAGCTGCTAGCATGCAAGAACCAAAATTCAATTTCTGTCACTAGACTGTTATTAATATCATGCAGACTTTTCAAATTATTACCAGTCCTGTTTAATAAGAACAGTACGCTGCTGAACCTGTTCAAAATCTTGCTTACTAACCTAAAGCTAATCTACCAAATATGGTTCCACATCTAAGTGTGTTACCACACCAGTAAAAATACATAGTGATAACTTAACTAAAAAGTTGTATCCAAACAAGTACATTACATGGCTGTTAATTAAAACATATATACAAACAGGCACATTGCATGGTTACTAATTAAAACATGTATACAAACAGGCACATTGCATGGCTACTAATTAAAACATATATACAAACAGGCACATTGCATGGCTACTAATTAAAACATGTATACAAACAGGTACATTACATGGCTACTAATTAAAACATGTATACAAACAGGTACATTACATGGCTACTAATTAAAACATGTATACAAACAGGTACATTACATGGCTACTAATTAAAACATATATACAAACAGGCACATTACATGGCTACTAATTAAAACATGTATACAAACAGGCACATTACATGGCTACTAATTAAAACATATACACAAACAGGCACATTACATGGCTACTAATTAAAACATATATACAAACAAACACATTACATGGCTGTTAATTAAAATATATATATAAACAGGCACATTGCATGGCTACTAATTAAAACATGTATAGAAACAGGCACATTGCATGGCTAATAATTAAAACATATATACAAACAAACACATTACATAGCTGTTAATTAAAACATATATACAAACAGACACATTACATGGCTACTAATTAAAACATATATACAAACAGGCACATTACATGGCTACTAATTAAAACATAGTTTGTATACATGTTTTAATTAGTAGCCATGTAATGTGCCTGTTTGTATAAAAACACATTACATGGCTGTTAATTAAAATATATATATAAACAGGCACATTGCATGGCTAATAATTAAAACATATATACAAACAAACACATTACATGGCTGTTAATTAAAACATATATACAAACAGGTACATTACATGGCTACTAATTAAAACATGTATACAAACAGGTACATTACATGGCTACTAATTAAAACATGTATACAAACAGGTACATTACATAACTACTAATTAAAACATATATACAAACAGGCACATTACATGGCTACTAATTAAAACATATACACAAACAGGCACATTACATGGCTACTAATTAAAACATGTATACAAACAGGTACATTACATGGCTACTAATTAAAACATGTATACAAACAGGCACATTACATGGCTACTAATTAAAACATGTATACAAACAGGCACATTACATGGCTACTAATTAAAACATATACAAACAGGCACATTACATGGCTACTAATTAAAACATATACAAACAGGCACATTACATGGCTACTAATTAAAACATATATACAAACAGGCACATTACATGGCTACTAATTAAAACATGTATACAAACAAACACATTACATGGCTACTAATTAAAACATATATGTATACAAACAAATACATTACATTGTATATAAAAACTCGAGAAACAAGCACTCAAGAAGCATTCTTCACTCTGATCTTACATGTTAGTCCTGATTTTCTTTAAATTATGTGCTAACATTTCTAAAATCATAATTATGTTTGATATGTTC
Source organism: Limulus polyphemus (assembly GCF_000517525.1). Taxonomy (NCBI): domain Eukaryota; kingdom Metazoa; phylum Arthropoda; class Merostomata; order Xiphosura; family Limulidae; genus Limulus; species Limulus polyphemus. Next base: position 29,080 of record NW_013674056.1, read on the forward strand.
CCTTTATAAGTTTGGCCATTCAACAGACTTTATTTAGCAAGGTCACCCTCAAAGGCTATGGTACATTGAGACAAGATTACTAGTATATTTACACAGGCTGTGCTATTGTTCGGGAGATTTTGCTACATCTATATCGTGGACAAACAAACTACTTTGTGGTCTTTCGATCCATTATAAACCAAACTTCGTAGGACCATACACTGGGCCAAGGGACGTGTCATAGAATGGTTATTAATACAGCAGCCCACAGCATAAATAGATTTGTTTAGTTAATGGCTTCACAGGTTTGTACCAATTTTTATTCCTAAAACTTTTAGTACTGAGGATTTCTGGAATATTTCAACATTCAAATTTTTGCTAGAGAAAAAAAAGGCAACCAAAGCTCGAGGTCCGACCCTGGAAGTGGCAGAGCTACATCAGAAAACACTTTCTTCTTACACGGTCAATTCTATGTTTGGTGTTCAAGATAGGATCACCAAATAAAAGTCCCTAGGCCCGGAAGGAAGAAGAACTTCTAATGTGGTCCATCAAGAATCATTCAGAGTATCAACAAACACTGAGGGGGTGTAGAGAGAGATTAGTAAAAGTAATAAAGCACAGTAATTGTAACATTATTTCTGTAATGTGTATTAAAGTAACGTAGAGTAATTGTAACACTATTTCTGTAATGTGTAATAAAGTAGAGTAATTGTAACACTATTTCTGTAATGTGTAATAGAGTAGAGTAATTGTAACACTATTTCTGTAATGTGTAATAGAGTAATTGTAACACTATTTTTGTAATGTGTAATAAAGTATAGTAATTGTAACACCATTTCTGTAATGTGTAATAAAGTAGAGTAATTGTAACACTGTTTCTGTAATGTGTAATAAAGTATAGTAATTGTAACACTATTTTTGTAATGTGTAATAAAGTATAGTAATTGTAATACTATTCCTGTGATGTGTAATAAAGTAGAGTAATTGTAATACTATTCCTGTAATGTGTAATAAAGTATAGTAATTGTAACACTATTTCTGCAATGTGTAATAAAGTAGAGTAACTGTAACACTATTTCTGTAATGTGTAATAAAGTATAGTAATTGTAACACTATTTCTGCAATGTGTAATAGAGTAATTAACTGTAACACTATTTCTGTAATGTGTAATAAAGTATAGTAATTGTAACACTATTTCTGCAATGTGTAATAAAGTAGAGTAACTGTAACACTATTTCTGTAATGTGTAATAAAGTATAGTAATTGTAACACTATTTCTGCAATGTGTAATAGAGTAATT
>NW_013674057.1:0-1418 GCF_000517525.1 Limulus polyphemus
ACCTTTAAAACTATGTATTACAACTACAAATAATGGGTGAACTACAACCTTTAAAACTATGTATTACAAATACAAATAATATTTAATTGGATTCTGGTGTTGTGTTTTAATAAAGAGAAAACTAATATCTGGATAAACAGTAAACTAATTCTGGATAGAAAAACAACGGATTCTAAAACAGACAATGGATAAACTCTGGATTAAAGATAACGTGTTCACGATTTACAAACAATAAGTTCTGTATAAACAGACAATAAGTTACTGATGGACAAACAACTGATTCTAGATAAACAGTAGATAGATTCTGGATTTAACCAACGGATCACGTATTTCGCCATCTTAGCAGTTATACACCATAACATATGTAAAGATGGCAAACTATTATCCAATACGTCATGTACTTCAACATTCTAGGCGTTATACACCAGAAAATGAGATATGTTATTACAAACTGTATCAATTTCTCCTGTTATCCACAATCATAAACCAGGCAAATTAACAATATATACAAGTAGTAATTAGAACCAAGCTACCATATTTATCACTACTCTGGTGTCTGGTTATTTAAAGTGTAATGTAAACCCTTTTGGGGTTAATATATTCCCTATATCCTGAGGCTTGACGTTGCGTAGTTTTAGCATATTCGGAGTATGAATCCTGAAGGTTTATTCCTCGTTTTTAATTGCAACAAAGACGCTCCCGTACTTTGGGGTCGGGGTGGATGTATTTAAAAAAAAAGTAACAATGAAGTCCCACAATTCGGTCAGACAAAAAAATAGTTCGGGAGTTAACTGGGCTGTTTATCTTCCTTCTCGTCCATCAGTTCAAAGTTAAGGATTGGTAGGTAATCCCAGTGTAGATATGAGTTAAAACATCAAACTCCTAAATTCCTTCAATAAAACTCCCTATCCAGATTTTAATTGATATTCACTGGTGTTGTTGCTGGGAAACGGAATGATATTGATGAGAATGAAGTTTAATCGGGAAGTATAAGTGGTTATTTTGTATATTGTGGGAAGTTTAACCGGAGTGTATAGGTGGCTATTTCGTATATCGTTGGAAGTTTAACCAAGGGAGTATAGGTGGTTATTTCGTATATCGTTGGAAGTTTAACCGAGAAGTATAGGTGGTTATTTTGTATATTGTTGGAAGTTTAACCGGGAAGTATAGATGGTTATTTTGTATATTGTTGGAAGTATAACCGAGAAGTATAGGTGGTTATTTTGTATATTGTTGGAAGTTTAACCGGGGGAGTATAGGTGGTTATTTCGTATATCGTTGGAAGTTTAACCGAAGGAGTATAAGTGGTTATTTTGTATATTGTTGGAAGTATAACCGGGAAGTATAGGTGGTTATTTTGTATATTGTTGGAAGTTTAACCGGGGGAGTATAGGTGGTTATTTTGTATATTGTTGGAA
>NW_013674057.1:2269-5669 GCF_000517525.1 Limulus polyphemus
TGTATAGGTGGTTATTTCGTATATTGTTGGAAGTTTAACCGGAGCAGCATAAGTGGTTATTTCGTATATTGTTGGAAGTTTAACCGAGGGAGTATAGGTGGTTATTTTGTATATTCTTGGAAGTTTAACCGGGGGAGTATAGGTGGTTATTTTGTATATTCTTGGAAGTTTAACCGGGGGAGTATAGGTGGTTATTTAGTATATTGTTAGAAGTTTAACCGGGAAGTATAGGTGGTTATTTTGTATATTGTTTGAAGTTTAACCGAAGGAATATAGGTGGTTATTTCGTATATTGTTGGAAGTTTAACCGAAGCAGTATAAGTGGTTATTTCGTATATCGTTGGAAGTTTAACCGAAGGAGTATAGGTGGTTATTTTATATGTTCTTGGAAGTATAACCGGGAAGTATAGGTGGTTATTTCGTGTGGTTTAAAGTTTAAACGACAAAGTGTACGTGGTTTTAGGTTTGATCAATGCGTACGTGATTTCAAGTTTAACATGCAAGTAGATGCATTAGGTATGAATTTTGACCCAAGGTCAAGTTATTGAAGTTTTATTCTTCAGAGCAGTCTCAATCAGGTCGCGGATGTTTGAGCTGACTTGAAATACGGCAGATTCATCACCCAATACACCAAAAAAGAAATACTTAAACTAACATTGAAAATGTCACAGCATATCATGCATTGATAACAAAATTTTGTTCCGTTTATTTCGGCGAAAAGAAATGTTTGCTAGCTTTAAAATTCTGCAACTCTGGATTTACCCTAAACTTGGAATTTCAAACATAAATCAAAACTTTGAGAACTTCTATTGTTTGAAAAAGCTGCAAAAGTTTTTGAGGTGATATTGAAAAAGAAATGTTTTCATATTTTATACTCAAGACGAGAGGTAATGAAAAAGAAGAAACTTAACGATAAGCAAAAGACACGACTGTTCCAGAAGATTCTCTTTAAAGTAAAGTAATTTGATAGGAAAATCCTGTAAAAACTAAACCTAATAAAATGTAAAGTATGAAGTTTTGTGTTGGATACAGTTTCAAGTATGCTCTGTGTCGTTATAAAAAATCATACATTTCTCGTTTCGCTCAGACAACGTCGACATACGATACTTTTAAATATTAGGCTACAAATACGTTTCTGCGTTTTACTTTATGTAGCCTATTGAACATTATCAATCCTACCCGCATTTATTTTCACTATTGCACTATGAAATATCTTGCAGTCAAAATAATTTTATAAAATATGAAATCTCTTAGCTGGAGAATAAAAATATTATTTATGCTATTGCATACGAAGAAATACCGGAGCGCTGAGAAACCATAGTCCTCGTACGTCAGGGCCTTTTCCAATTAAAAACTACGCTGCAGGATTATTGTAAGGATGCACGGTTGTCAAGCAGATAATGACCGAACGTGACGACGTGGACTATGACAAAGAGGTGAGGCTTCAAAATCGTTTTAATATAACGATTCAACATCTGTGAAGATAGTGAACATATTAACTTTCTTTAAAAGATGACCGAAACGTTGTACTGTTATTGAGGAAGGTGAAACGTCATGCCAAAATCGTGCCAATAAATAAATGTATTTTATTAAGTGAAGTAAATACATTAGTAGGCATAACTCATTATGTCGTTTTCTACTACGGCGTTTTTTTTTCTTTGTCTTAATTTCGTTCTGTAATATTATGTGTATAAATGTGCATAGAAAATGCTAAAACGCATGCGCATTAAACAATTCAGATAAATGAAGACGTACACGAATGTGGAAAAAAACTATCTGACATATGTAAGTAAACGGCCGTTTCGTCTCTCCTTGAGCCAACACTTTATCTAATCATAAGATAATTCTAAAACCTCTTAATGAGAGGACATCAATATGAAATTAAACTTACAAAACCAAATCTAAATGAAAGTTAATTTTGTTTTTTTGTAAAATTCCAACAGTTTTTGGAAAAGCCGAACACCGAAAGAAAGTAAACAGTTAACAAATAAAGATCCATGTTGAATTACGAAACTAAAGTATCGAAAAACTGGCCCATTGAGAATATAACAGGGAGGGCAACAAAGAGAGTATATAACACTGAGGTTAATGAGAAGACACAATGACAGGGAGCAGTCACATAATATGGATTGTAACTAAAGGTAGGGTCAGTCACATAATATGGATTCTAATTAAAGGTAGGGTTAGTCACATAACATGGATTCTAACTAAAGGTACGGTTAGTCACATAACATGGATTCTAACTAAAGGTAGGGTCAGTCACATAATATGGATTCTAACTAAATGGTAGGGTCAGTCACATAATATGGATTCTAACTAAAGGCAAGGTCAGTCACATAATATGGATTCTAATTAAAGGTAGGGTCAGTCACATAACATGGATTCTAACTAAAGGCAAGGTCAGTCACATAATATGGATTCTAACTAAAGGTAGGGTCAGTCACATAATATGGATTCTAACTAATGGTAGGGTCAGTCACATAATATGGATTCTAACTAATGGTAGGGTCAGTCACATAATATGGATTCTAACTAAATAGTCTTGATATCTTAGCTGAAGAAAGTCCATTTCTGATTAGTTCAAGAAACCGTAAGAATATGACACGGTGATTGGATTGGTTTGTTCTATTTGTCGTTTTTATTGGTTGATATCCTTGTTCTGACACGAAGGATTTCTTCAATAATTATTCTTATTGGATCTCAAGTCCGGAATTGAAATAAAACTTCAATATGAAGTTCTTAACTCTGGGTGATATTTTGTGATTCCAGTTTTGCTAGGAGGAGATAAAAAAGGGGGGGATAATAATAGAGAAATCCCTTCTTGGAAGATTACTTGAAGGTTCAGTATTGAACACATTCAATTAACTGAAATTCCACTCATATTTTAACACTCACGTTTCAATAAAACACAGACGTGCAAAAAACTTTAAAGATTTCAAGACATCTTGTAGTAAAGATTTGTAGAAGGAGAAAGGTTCTCACCTTCTCTCTATCTAGAAGAAACGTTCTTGTCTTCTCTCTATCTAGAAGAAACGTTCTTGTCTTCTCTCTATCTAGAAGAAACGTTCTTGTCTTCTCTCTATCTAGAAGAAACGTTCTTGTCTTCTCTCTATCTACAAGAAACGTTCTTGTCCTCTCTCTATCTACAAGAAACGTTCTTGTCTTCTCTCTATCTACAAGAAACGTTCTTGTCTTCTCTCTATCCACAAGAAACGTTCTTTTCTTCTCTCTCTCAAGAAGAAACGTTCTTGTCTTCTCTCTATCTAGAAGAAACGTTCTTGTCTTCTCTCTATCAAGAAGAAACGTTCTTGTCTTCTCTCTGTCCACAAGAAACGTTCTTGTCTTCTCTCTATCTACAAGAAACGTTCTTGTCTTCTCTCTATCTACAAGAAACGTTCTT
>NW_013674057.1:6669-7834 GCF_000517525.1 Limulus polyphemus
AAGAAACGTTCTTGTCTTCTCTCTATCTACAAGAAACGTTCTTGTCTTCTCTCTATCTACAAGAAACGTTCTTGTCTTCTCTCTATCAAGAAGAAACGTTCTTGTCTTCTCTCAATTTAGAAGAAACGTTCTTGTCTTCTCTCTATCCACAAGAAACGTTCTTGTCTTCTCTCTATCAAGAAGAAACGTTCTTGTCTTCTCTCAATTTAGAAGAAACGTTCTTGTCTTCTCTCTATCTAGAAGAAACGTTCTTGTCTTCTCTCAATTTAGAAGAAACGTTCTTGTCTTCTCCCTATCCACAAGAAACGTTCTTGTCTTCTCTCTATCAAGAAGAAACGTTCTTGTCTTCTCTCTATCTACAAGAAACGTTCTTGTCTTCTCTCTATCTACAAGAAGCGTTCTTGTCTTCTCTCTATCTATAAGAAACGTTCTTTTCTTCTCTCTATCTACAAGAAACGTTCTTGTCTTCTCTCTATCTACAAGAAACGTTCTTGTCTTCTCTCTATCTACAAGAAACGTTCTTGTCTTCTCTCTGTCTAGAAGAAGCGTTCTCACATTTTCTGTATCAAGAAGATCCTTCTAAAATGAAACCAGTTTTATATAAGTAATTTAGGACGTAATTAAATACATCTCAGTTACTTTAACTTGTTCTTTATTCCCTTGCTTAGAGTTAGGAGTACTTTTACATTTTATTTATTACCTTTATTTTATTATTGGTGTGCCAAAAGTACTCAGGCAGTAACAAGGTACTTTAGGTTCACAAATATCTATTGATAAATTTCTCTGATCACCGATTATGACCATAGTAGTTACGACTCTCGTCTCACCGAACTGCTGCGCCATTATTCACCATTTTCGTCCATCTCACACACCAGACATGAAAAATACGAATGGGGCTTTGAATTCTTTTTACAGTGGAATGGATGTTCGTTTCGTTTAATTTTTATAAAAACATATTTAAGATAAAAAAAATCTTATTTCCTTAACATTTATGAAATTTGATTTTTTTAGTGTAGACTGTATAACTCATACAACACTCTATGTTATAATATACCCTTCAAACAGTGCAGACTGTATGAATCATACAACACTCTATGTTATAATATACCCTTCAAACAGTGTAGACTGTCTAAATCATACAAAACTCAGTGTTATAAACTACCCT
>NW_013674057.1:8643-16560 GCF_000517525.1 Limulus polyphemus
AACTCAGTGTTATAAACTACCCTTCAAACAGTGCAGACTGTATGAATCATACAACACTCTATGTTATAATATACCCTTCAAACAGTGTAGACTGTCTAAATCATACAAACTCTGTGTTATAAACTACCCTTCAAACAGTGCAGACTGTCTAAATCATACAACACTCTATGTTATAATATACCCTTCAAATAGTGCAGACTGTCTAAATCATACAACACTCTATGTTATAATATACCCTTCAAATAGTGCAGACTGTCTAAATCATACAACACTCTATGTTATAATATACCCTTCAAACAGTGTAGACTGTCTAAATCATACAAAACTCTGTGTTATAAACTACCCTTCAAACAGTGTAGACTGTCTAAATCATACTTTACTATGACAAATCCTTTGTTTGTTGTTTTTCGGTTCTGTAGGTTTTTATTAAAGATTCTGTTTAATGGATTAGGCTCTATAAAATATGGTTAGTTTTATAGCACACAGGATCTAGAAACATTTCATAAACAAATTGTTATTTTGCGGTTATACAAGATGTAACCAAGTTGTGGCAAACGACAGGAAAACATTTGTTGGCTTTTGCCGGAGGAAGAAATCATTCCAAGTTTATATGAAATACTTATACTGACTCAAGGTTTCAGAGTAATGTTATTATTATTATTATTTTAGAAATGTATCACCAGGGGAAAAAAAACTTTTTTAAGTCGAACTTAATAACGATATTTCAAGTTTCATCACTAGAATAACATTACGTCTCTGAGTAAAACTGTTTTATCACCGGGTACAAGCTGTATTGACATCTTATATAAGAACATTGATTTATACATTACTTCTCTGACTAAAACTGTTTTATCACCGGGTACAAGCTGTATTGACATCTTATATAAGAACATTCATTTATACATTACTTCTCTGACTAAAACTGTTTTATCTCCGGGTACAAGCTGTATTGACATCTTATATAAGAACATTGATTTATACATTACTTCTCTGACTAAAACTGTTTTATCTCCGGGTACAAGCTGTATTGACATCTTATATAAGAACATTGAATTATACATTACTTCTCTGACTAAAACTGTTTTATCACCGGGTACAAGCTGTATTGACATTTTATATAAGAACATTGATTTATACATCACTTCTCACCTTGTTTGTCATATCTAGCAACCCTGTCTCCTAAGCATCTTGACACTGGACATTGTTTCCTAAGAACTTGACAAGAACATCGATTTATACATTACTTCCTACCCTCTGATAACCTTGACTACAATTATCACACATTATACATTGTTTCCTGGTAACCTTGACAACGATTATCACACATTACATATTGTTTCCTGATAGCCTTGACAACAATTATCACACATTACATATTGTTTTTACTGATAGCCTTGACTACAATTATCACACATTACACATTGTTTTATGGTAACTCTGACTACAATTATCACACGTTACACATTGTTTCCTGGTAACCTTGACTACAATTATCACACATTACACATTGTTTCCTGGTAACCTTGACTACAATTATCACACATTACACATTGTTTCCTGGTAACCTTGACTACAATTATCACACATTACACATTGTTTCCTGGTAACCTTGACTACAATTATCACACATTACACGTTGTTTTTTTTGGTAACCTTGACTACAATTATCACACATTACACATTGTTTCCTGGTAACCTTGACTACAATTATCACACATTACACACTGTTTCCAAATAATCGTGATATGAATTTCCAATCATTGCAAATTTTGTTCTCACATATATCACCCTAAACTCACTACGTCTTACAAGTCAGTTTTCAACTATTAGAACGATGTTTCTATCTGTTGATTATCTTGTCTAGAAAACATTGTTTTTGATCTTATATTTACTTGTATTTATAATCACTTCACATACTTCTGCACCAAACACAGAATTATGGGAATTATCTGAGAAATACTAACCAAACTATGACAATTAACTGAGAAATAATCACCAAACTACTGCAGCTAGAACTCCTAGTCATGTAAAGTTCTAACTCGTGTAAACTAACCCTTTTGACTCCCATTGTTGACCAGACTACATTGATGTGAGCAACCATTAAATGAGGACCAACTTACACAGCAAACAGCATCTGACTAAAATCGTTATTAAAGATTATCACGGAGCGAATTCTGAATCATGATATAAGAAACAAAATTAACTTTACTTGTTTTATTTTTTATAGGTTAGGTCAAAGTTTCTCAAAGTGTGGGGCGCGAACGATTAGGGTTTAGTCAATAGTGCAATATCAAACGTTTGAATACATTTTTTTATAAATGAAAATGATAGATAATTATTACAACACGTATAGCATTTTAATTATATCTCGTGTATTATATATCTCGTCCCTTAACTCACTCTTTTCACTCATGCACCCCCCCCAGTGGCACAGCGGTATGTCTGCGGACTTACAACGCTAGAATCCGGGTTTCAATACCCGTGGTGGGCAGAGCACAGATAGCCCATTGTGTAGCTTTGTGCTTAATTACAAACAAACAAACTTTCACTCATTAAAAAAGAAAAGAAAAAAGAGGACACCCAAGAAACCATATTTATTAAAAAGGGGGCGTGGATGACAAAAGTTTAGGAAATGCTGGGTTAGGTAAAGTTGTCCCACAAACATTGTTAACAACGTTCTAAACAAACATCAATATTTTCTTAATTATAACAAAATTCCTTAAAATTTTCAAAGTTACAATAATGGTGTTTTTTTTTTTACTAAACTGTCCTCGCACTCAACTAAATTTCAATTCTGATCACTCATAGGTTGGAAGTCCTTGCGTCAATCAATCAGAATATTGCTTATTTAACGTCACAGTGCTTCTAGACTTATGGATTAAACCCTTTAAAACTTCTGCACTGAGTAGTTTGTTTTGAATTTCGCGAAAAGCTACACGAGGGCTGTCTGCGCTAGCCGTCCCTAATTTAACAGTATAAGACTAGAGGGAAGGCAACTAGTCATCACCACCCACCGCCAACTGTTGGGCTACTCTTTTTACCAACGAATAGTGGGATTGACCGTCACATTATAACGCCCCCACGGCTGAAAGGGCGAGCATGTTTGGTGGGACGGGGATTCGAACCCGCGACCCGTAGATTGCGAGTCGAGCGCCCTAACCACCTGGTCATGCCGGGCCGTATTGATTATACGTTTTCAACTGGCCCACATTGTTATGTGTTGTTGTTTTACAAATAACAAAGGCCCTATTACATTTTCTGCCATATTTTAAAATGTATATCCGTGATGTGTTATCTCAGTGACGGTTGTGAAGACTCTTGAGGCTGCTCCGTACTTTTCTCCGTTGTTAGTTGCCTTGGAAATATCCTTCATACACAATGAGACAGAGGGCTGTGCTGTTAAAGACACCTGACGGGTTGTCGAAAGCCTTGATGACCTCAGAAGAATTTCACTTGTTGTTGTTGTGGAACGTGAAGTTCGACTGACTGTATCAGATCGTAGAGGACGCTTCGATCTCGAACGACAAATATGACTTGGCTGAGAAAACCAGCGACAGCAAGAAAAGCTGCTAAGATAATTTAGAAAAGTTGAAATCAGGATTTTTTAAAATTAAAAGTGGGAAATTTTTGTATTTTTTTTTAAATCAGAACGGAATAACTCAGTTCAATTGAGATTAATTTGTTTCTATTACACCGGCTAATTTTCATTTTTTAATAGTATTTTAATAAAACACTGTCTAGTACTACCAACATCTATACATAATAAAAAATATATTTGTGTGTACAATATCTACAAAAAATCAAGGGCGAATTCTCAAAAGCCGCGGCTGTCAATAGATCTCAAATCGGTCAATAGATGGAGCTATGAACTAAAACTTTGTACTTGAAAAAAAAAAAAAACTAGCGCCATTCTATGAGCCGCTATGCCGCGGCTGAAAAGCAGATAACACGACGAGAAGTACATGTGTTCATCCAGTTTGCAATACATAGCGCCACGTACGCATTTTTGTGTATTTTTAACGAAATGGTTTACATGTTAATTAAGTGATCTTCAAAATATAATAAAGTGTTTTTTATAAAGATCATTTTTAGAATCCGGGAAGACTTTCTGGATTTCAGTAATTCTGTAGAGTGCTTTTAGATGTAATCTTTGGAAATCAGAATTTTTAACAACATTGAACAAATATATTTTTAATCAAAATATAAATATCGTCAAAACCCTTTTACTTTGATTGCCATGTATATCAACCTCCCTGTTCTCTGCGTTTGATTTTTTTTATAATTTCTAATAAGAAAACACATAAGCTATTTTTAGAATTACAAATACGGCTTATAAAGTATAACAAGACCAAAATGGCTTAGAATAACTAGGTTTCTCCCCACTTACCTTAACGTACGACACAGACGAGTGGAGAAAATGCAGTAAATAAAAGGGTTAGCAGCACTGTTTAATGGAGCCAGACTTTGAATAAATGTTGAGATTGCAATGTTAGTTTGGTTAAGAGAAAAGTATCCAAAAACCTGGAGAAGGTCGTAGATAAAGTAAGGACTCCAGCATAAGATGAACACTGAAATCAAGAAAGAGTGCTTAATAGCGTGGAGCAATTTCTGTTTGTTTGTTGTTGTTGTTGTTGTTTTTCTACTACATGTGTAAGCCCCTCCGTTTATTTACATATACACCCCTCTGTTATGTCCGTCGGTCCATCTGTTGGGTGCTGTCTTACCAAAGAATGTCATCCGTTCATGTCCACAAATTGAAGCAAAACAAATTCTTAGAATATAAAATGATAAAAGAAACAGAAGGTGCATTTTTTAACTTTTATAAATTCTCATTACATGATCATTGTTTTGTTTTGTTTTTAATTTCGCGCAAAGCTACACGAGGGCTATCTGCGCTAGCCGTCCCTAATTTAACAGTGTAAGACTAGAGGGAAGGCAACTAGTCATCACCACCCACCGCCAACTCTTGGGCTACTCTTTTACCAACGAATAGTGGGATTGACCGTCACATTATAACGCCCCCACGGCTGAAAGGGCGAGTATGTTTGGTGACGGGGATTCGAACCCGCGACTCTTAGATTGGGAGTCGAGCGCCTTAGCCACCTGGCCATGCCGGGGCCCTACATGATCATTGTGTGATAATTTTTCAAATACTAAATGTTTTTATTCTAATTTGCAAAATGAAAAGGAGACGTTCCTGTACCAAAAATACTTTAAAATTCATGGCTAGCATGAAATACATCCCATAGGGTTTCATTACCAAATACTTTAAACTTCACTGTTAATATGAAATAAATCCAATATAAGAATTTAACCCAAAGAAGTGGGTTCAAACATAAAAAAGACCCAGTGGTTGAACTTCTTTCTGTAAAAATCTAATTCCGAGAAGTGGGTTCAAACATAAGAAAGACCCAAGGATTGAACTTCTTTCTGTAAAAATCTAATCCCGAGAATTGGGTTCAAACATAAGAAAGACCCAAGGATTGAACTTCTTTCTCTAAAATCTAATCCCGAGAATTGGGTTCAAACATAAGAAAGACTCAGCGGTTGAGCTTCTTTCTATCAAAATCTAACCCAGAGAAGTGGGTTCAAACGTAAAAAAATAAAGACCAAGCGACTAAATATACTGACAACAAGGGACCGTTTGGTCCTTCAAGTCTGTCCCTGTACACTCCCACTTCAGGAGCAGTAAAACTTAAACTCACCTTTTTTTTTTTAGGAAACCATCTATTCTCCTTTTAAACTATTATAAAACATTAGCTTCTACCACTTCTGAAGGCAACTCATTCCAGAACTCAATCACCTTGTTATAAAAATAATACTGTCTCAATTGGAGCCTAGCCTGTCTCCACCTCCAAATGATAAACTCGAATAAAAGTCGATTAGTTTGAGAATAAACTTCTGTGGGAACATTTTGAAGAAACTATTAAATAACTGTAACAGAAATGTGAGAGGGAAAAAAATTCCAGTGAGTTATCCAAAAGAAGTTGATGGTGTTCAGAGGATACAAATAAAATGTTCTAATCAAATTTCCAATAAAATCAAAGCAGAGATGTTCAGCTTTGTATACAATATGGTCTCCAAATATGTGTGTAGTAAAAAAAAAAAATACAATAGAAAAGTGTAAAAGAAAATTAAATTAAATATCTCAATATTTTCCCACGAATGTTTCAAGAAAGTTTCTAAATTGACAAAAAAAAATCACCATCTAAGATGGATTCCGACATTTTATAGCACGTTTATTGTAGTGAGGAAAAGTTCTTTAGAGGACTTTATGTACTCTATCCAAAAATTTATCCTTACCAAAAACAATAACAAACGTCATTTTTACGGTCTTGATTTTGGCTCTGGGAATAATTCCTCTGGAACTGGCTCTCTTGCTGACAGCCTCGTAGTCATCGCTATGTCTACCAGGTGTCTCTTTAACAACAGCAAATAAAAACCTCATTAGAATAAATGTTCTTGCGTAAGCCTAGGCTCTTGTCGTAGTCAATAAAATAAATGAATAAACATTACTAAGTCATTGTTCATCAGATAGGAAAAAGAATTAAGTAAAACATTACGTAATCTTGTTGTGTATAGAAATAATGTCACATCTAACTGCAATACCAAGAACTTTTTGTGATGCTTTCATGACGTTGTATTTAATGGAATTGCATGACGTTACAGGTATAAATATATATTTTACTTTAGTGTGATTGACATTTCAATTTATATTAATCCTCACCCATCGGATAGAGGGTTATATTGATTCTGATCCTACATATCAGAATATTTCCTAGTGTGAGGATAATATATGTTAGTATATTTCCCAGTGCGAGGATAATACATATCAGAATATTTCCTAGTGTGAGGATAATATATGTTAGTATATTTCCCAGTGCGAGGATAATACATATCAGAATATTTCCTAGTGTGAGGAGAATATAAGTCATCGTATTTCCTAGTGTGAGGATAATATATATTAATATGTATTCCACAATGAGAATAATATAAATCATTATATCTCCTAGTGTGAGGATAACATATGTCTCTTAATGTATATATCAATTATCCTCGCACTGGGAAATATACTAACATATATTATCCTCACACTATGGGATATATTGATATATATTATCCTCATACTAGGGGGATATGTTAATATATATATTATCCTCACTGTGGAAGACATACTAATATATGTTATCCTCACTCCAGGGGATATATTGATATATATTATCCTCATACTAGGGGATATACTAATATATATTATACTCACTGTTGAAGACATACTTGTATATATTATCCTCACTCTAGAAGGTATAGTGGTATAAATTATCCTCACACAAGGAGTTATATACTTTATCCTCACTCTGGAAGTCGTACTAATAAGTATCATCCTCACTCTAGAAGGTATACCAATATACATTATCCTCATTGTGGAAGACATGTTCATGTATATTCTCCTCACGCCAGAAGATATATATATTATCCTCACACTAGAAGATATGTATTTTATTCTCACACTAGGAAACATGTGTACAGCCTTACTAGCAGCTCGACGATTTTCCCACTGTACATCGTGTTTTCTGGAAATTTGATTCAAATTCAGTATTCATATTTTCAAACGTTATTTTTTTAAATTTTGAATATCTGATTTCCTTTCCATTTTGCTGACAACGTGGCATCTAATTAAAAAACAAACAGAAAACTAATTTAGTCTAGGACCCGAGGAGCTCGTGAGTCGGCAGAGACAGACAAATAATAATATAAAATAATCATAATCAAGGAATGGAAAAGATATGTTATAAAAACATAATGGAGTATTCAACCTTTCTAACACTGTAGTTTAATATAATATTGAAATAAGTATGTTTTGTTGTAAAAACATAATGGAGTATTCAACCTTTCTAACACTGTAGTTTAATATAATAT
>NW_013674057.1:17560-24064 GCF_000517525.1 Limulus polyphemus
ATTCAACCTTTCTGACACTGAAGTTTAATATAATATTGAAATAAGTATGTTTTGTTGTAAAAACATAATGGAGTATTCAACCTTTCTAACACTGTAGTTTAATATAATATTGAAATAAGTATGTTTTGTTGTAAAAACATAATGGAGTATTCAACCTTTCTAACACTGTAGTTTAATATAATATTGAAACAAGTATGTTTTGTTAGTAAAAACATAATGGAGTATTCAACCTTTCTAACACTGTAGTTTAATATAATATTGAAATAAGTATGTTTTGTTGTAAAAACATAATGGAGTATTCAACCTTTCTAACACTGAAGTTTAATATAATATTGGGAGTATTCAACCTTTCTAACACTGTAGTTTAATATAATATTGAAATAAGTATGTTTTGTCCTTTTGAACAAAAGTTTACATCTATCTGTACGCTATATTACACCTATCTGTTACACTATATTACACCTGTCTGTTACTCTATATTACACCTGTCTGTTACGCTATATTATACTCATCTGTTACGCTATATTACACCTATCTGTTACTCTATACGTAACAGATAGGTGTAATATAGAGTAACAGATAAGTGTAATATAGAGTAACAGAAGGGGGATAATATAGCGTAACAGACAGGTGTAATATAGAGTAACAGATAGGTGTAATATAGCGTAACGGATAGGTGTAATATAGTGTAACAGATAAGTGTAATATAGCGTAACAGATAGGTGTAATACAGCGTAACAGATAGGTATAGCACAGGTGTAATATAGAGTAACAGATAGGTGTAATATAGTGTAACAGATAGGTGTAATATAGCGTAACACACAGGTGTAATATAGAGTAACAGATAGGTGTAATATAGTGTAACAGATAGGTGTAATATAGCGTAACAGACAGGTGTAATATAGAGTAACAGGTAGGTGTAATATAGAGTAACAGATAGGTGTAATATAGAGTGACAGATAGATGTAATATAGTGTAACAGATAGGTGTAATATAGTGTTACGCTATATTACACCTATCTGTTACACTATATTACATCTATCTGTCACTCTATATTACACCTGTCTGTTACTCTATATTACACCTATCTGTTACATTTTTTAATATTATCTGTTACGCTATATTACACATATCTCTTACTCTATATTACACCTATCTGTTATGCTATATTACACCTATCTGTTACGCTATATTACACCTATCTTTTACGCTAAAATTAGATCTAATTATCAACTCGTGTTGTGGAAGGAAGTTAAATCATTTTTGTTTAAAAAATGAGTAAAAACCCGTTTAACTATCTTTACTAATAAATACTACATAATGTTTTTCTCGGCATCCCAAAATAGTCACAGTCATATCTTCGTGTTCAACTTGCTTAGATTCCTTTATTACCTTCCCATCTAATTTTATCAAGTTTGTTAGATGGTCAAGTATTTAGGGCTTTGGACTTGTAGATTCGAATCTTACACGTTTCTAATCGCTATGTTCTTTAGACAGACACTTTACCCAAAATTTGCGTCAGTCCGCCCAGCTGTAAAATTGGTACCAGCTAATAGCTGGGTGTTAACCTACCATGGACCTACATCCTGTCCAGGAGTTCTTGTGAAAACAAGAAACCGGAATTGGTTTGAATTTCGCGCAAAGCTACACGAGGGCTATCTGCGCTAGCCGTCCCTAATTTAGCAGAGAAAGACTAGAGGGAAGGCAGCTAGTCATCACCACCCACCGCCAACTCTTGGGCTGCTCTTTTACCGACTAATAGTGGGTTTGACCGTGACATTGTAACGCCCCCACGGCTGAAAGGGCGAGCATTTTCGGTGATGGGGATTTGAACCCGAAACCCTCATATTGCGAATCGAACGTCTTAACCACCAGGCCATGATAGGGCCCACTTGAAACGTTAAACTACAAAGTTTTGCTACACAGCAAATAGGTATACATATTAACAACCCCTCCAATACAAAACTCTTTTGGTACGTATTAACGACCCCACCCAATACAAAACCCTTTGTTAATCTACTCAAGACGCCCGTGTGGCTTAACATTAGAGTAGCGACAGTGGTAGTTTTCTTTGTTCTACGTCACTGTGAGTACGGCATTAAAAAAAAAGTCTAAATTTGTATTAATTAAGAAAATAAAATTAAAAAGAACATGGCGTCAATGATTTAATTCGAACACAGCCTGTAAAATCTCGAACAACTATGATTATAGTTACTTTATTTATGTCAATATTTCCCATAGAGAACACTGGTGTTTTTCAAGTAAGATACAGAGGTTATTAAAAATATTTTAGTGTGGTGGTGGAATAGTGAACTATTTTGTTTACTACTGTATATTCTCAGCAGTTCCTCTGTGTTTGTGTATTCTCAATTTGCTAACAGCGCCACTACCAGCGGTTTCCCGCATTTGTTGAGTAGTTTCCGGGGGGGGGGGGAGTTGGATTTTAGGGAAAAAAACTGTACTATACGGTTTGTATATGGCTTGACTGGCCAGTGAAAGAAGCTTTATTACAAATGTACAACGTTTCGACAAGCTTTTTACATCGTCCATATTTTATTTTCTAAAAAAAAGCGAGTTTCTCGCCATCCATAATTCTATTCTATGACGTAGCTCCAGAAGAAGCGTATTTAACTCCTACCGTTTGTTTGTTTTGAATTTCGCGCAAAGCTACACGAGGGCTATCTGCGCTAGCCGTCCCTAATTTAGCAGTGAAAGACTAGAGGGAAGGCAGCTAGTCATCACCACCCACTGCCAACTCTTGGGCTACTCTTTTACCAACGAATAGTGGGATCGACCGTCACATTATAACGCCCCCACGGCTGAAAGGGCGAGCTTTTTTTGGTGTAACGGAGATTCGAACCCGCGACCCGCAGATTGCGAGTCGAGCGCCCTAACCACCTGGTCAACTCCTACGGTATTCCTGTGTAAGAGATCATTCTGTACGGTTTGTACCTTGAGAAATCCCATAATGGCCAGAATGAAAACTCCTGCGAACGAATATGAGATAGCAACCCCACCATCTGGGAGTAATTTATGCTCTAAGACTTTGTACATTGTTTTAACAGAATTACATTTTGCTAAATAACAGCTGCATGGCAGAAACCACAATACATTTCCGTAACCGTCAAGAAAGGTTTCGTTATTAGACAAAAGGCTGTCTTGATATAAGACCTGAGGGACCAAGGGACACCGAAAATGTGAGTTTCGTTGTTATTTATGTTCTGATAAAAAAAATACTCCGCAATTTTATTACTGTGTGTTTTTCAATATCTGTCATTATTCGGATTTTATAGAATCTTATAGAAGTAACGACTTGAAAAAATATGCAAACCAGTTCGGTTAAAACTTTTTATGTGATTAAGTTACTCGATGTCTGCTCTGCGACGAAACGTGTTTATGTAAACAGCAAATAACTTGATTGTTTAAAACTTTTTATGTGATTAAGTTACTCGATGTCTGCTCTGCAACGAAACGTGTTTATGTCAACAGCAAATAACTTGATTGTTTAAAACTTTTTATGTGATAAAGTTACTCGATGTCTGCTCTGCAACGAAACGTGTTTATGTCAACAGCAAACATCTTGATTATTTAAATGTGCCTACCATTAGATTAAGTTATTTTTCGGTTTTGAAATTTATTTTCATTCTTAGCAAGACGAGCAAAATAATAATATACCAACATTTTAGGTAAATCGTCGGTGAAGATATACGAATTAGATTTACACCGTTCTACGAATTGGATTTACACCGTTCAACACCACATCTCCTTCATTTAAAAGTATTCGTTCTATCACTACCTAACTCCCAGTGTCTCGATGGCTAAGTCTGTTGGCTTATTAACGCTAAAAAAGCGACTTCGATACCCGTTGTGGGCACAGCACAGGTCGCCCATTTTGTATCTTTGTGCTTAACAATAAATAAACACACACAAAATCTATCACAACTGCATCCCAGTGGCAAATCTGCAGGCTTATAACGCTAAAAATTGTGTTTCGATACCCGTCGTGGGCATCGAACAGGTCGTCCATTGCGTACAAATAAAATCCCCTATACTACCCCCCCCATCCCTTCCCCAGCGACAATTCTGCACGTTTACAACGCTAAATAAACGGTTTCGGTAGTCATGGCGGACAGAGCACGGATGGCCCATTGTGTCGCCAGTCTAATACCAAATAGTTACCTGGATGTCGTCACAATGGTAGCTAAGCACGGAGAAATAAATGTCTTTCTTCTCTTGGTTACTATAGTATCATAAAAGCATGATACCATTAATATTATTGCATTTATAATAACACTTAAATAGTAGTGTTAATATTTTGGTAAGCCCTGATCTTTATTGACCTTTCGATCCTCTGGTTTTAGGGTAGTTAAGGGCTTTACTCTTGGTCCAGATGGTGCTCACGATGACTGTGTAACACACAGATATCAGAACCGCTGGAAGGAAGAACAGCGAGATCGCCACCAGGGACATGTAGAGTCTCCACTGCCAGTTTTCCAACTCAATCCAACACTGTAGTCGTCCTTTAATTAAGGATTCTTCATTCAAAAAAATTGCTGGAATCGCCGCTAGGGCACTTATTCCCCATGCAGAACCAATAAGGGTTTTAGCTCGTTTCCCTAAAATAATAATAACGAAGGACTTGAAATCTTTTTGTAAGTCATAGAAATGTGTTCACATTGTTTGTATTTGTAAACGTTTTAAAATATTAACTTTAGTAAAAAATAAAAAATAAAAGATTAAGATTTTTTTTTAAACGACAGTGAACATTTTAATATGGAAAAGTTTTTTTTACCTATAAAGTGACTGAACACTGCATATAATGATCATGATATTCTATACTTTTATGTGAATTTAATCATATACAATATGATACAATAAAGTTCTGAACGGTGAACACTACCCACGTGCACTGACTGGTCAGTTTATTAAGATTTCCAACTAACTTTGACATAGACAATAGTTCGTTGTAACAATAGCTTCGACTGGGCGTGGCATGAAGTTCATAAAATGTTGACAGGTATCAAGTTTATACCAAACATGCTTCCAAGTTGGTTGATAGATGTAGTTAGATACAACGATCAAGTTTATACCAAACATGCTTCCAAGTTGGTTGACAGATGTAGTTAGATACAACGCTCAATTTTTTACCAAACATGCTCACACAAATTGAGATGTGATGAATGTGATAAACCGGAGAAGGTGTCTTATTCAAAGGTGTTGTATTCTTGCATTATTGTCTTGGAAGACTCTCTACATTCTATGACTAAAACAATCATCTGATATATCACATCATTAACTTGGAAGAGAGAAGGGGTCCTAATAAAGTGGCCAGACAGTACATGATGTGAACGTGAAACTGTAATATGTAATTTCTATAACTTTACAATATTCACGCACACAAAAAATAAAAACAATGGACTTACTAACCATGAAAACCGAATATTATTTAAATTCTGTTATATATATTTCTCTTAGTAAATAAATTTTACTATAAAGATTTAAAATATATTAAAATTATGAAACCTACAGCCTCCGGAGAATTTCATTGGATGTGTAATGGCGTCATACCGGTCGATACTCAGCGCCACCAAAACATAAGTGGACGAATACATAACTAAAACCTAAAAGGCAAATTTAATGATGTTAGTTACTGTTCTCATATCAAACGTAAAAACGAGCTTCAAAAATTAGTTAATGAGTTTAAACATAACTTTAAGCCATATAACCATTTCATATATATACATATGACATACATATATATACAGATTTCGACGTCTGCGATAAGAATTCTTTTGTATTGTTCTAGAAATCTTGTGTGTTTTGCGGGTCTCTACTGGTTTCTATGTTCTAAAGACATAAACACGTGGATGTCCCCAGTTTCGCTTTACTTATAACCCTGGATGACGAGAATCCTCTTCTGACGATCATGATGTATACAAATCATTACTTCGCTCCATTTTCTTTGGCATATTTTCGCACGACAACATTACTTTCTTCTGCACTTCTGACACCAGTTTCCTACGTGACGAAATTATAAACTAATTCGGACACATCTTTGACGAATAATTATCAAAGCTGAAAGTGTCTCATTGGCTGGTTGGTTACCTAGAGACGGCTGACGTCTTTGTAGGTGGAGATTATTCATTCTGTGGTTGTTTATTAACACTATTTTCGTTTCGGAAATTAATTCTTCTGTTTAACACTACAACCAAAGACGCTATGGTAACAGCGACCTCTATCTAAACTAAAACTATACTCGAGCTAAATGAGTTGTCTACCCTGTATAAATTAATAGCCTACTTCAGTTATATTAACAATCTATCTTAACCAGTACATTACTGTGTATAAATTAATAGACTACTTCAGTTATATTAACAATCTATCTTAACCAGTACATTACTGTGTATAAATTAATAGCCTACTTCAGTTATATTAACAATCTATCTTAACCAGTACATTACTGTGTATAAATTAATAGCCTACTTCAGTTATATTAACAATCTA
>NW_013674057.1:24741-25974 GCF_000517525.1 Limulus polyphemus
ATTCTAGCTATAGCATCAGTGTACTCTATCTAAACCAACTGTCTACTCTATCTTAGCCACTAGTTCGTTGTATGTAAACTAATAGTATACTCTACTTAAGCAATAGTCTTCTCGAACTAAACTAATAGTCTATCTAAATTAATATTCTACTCAAGCTAAAACCAACAATCTATTCTAGCTAAACCAACAGTCTATTCTAGCTAACCCAACAGTCTATTCTAGATAAACCAACAATCTACTCAAGCTAAACCAACAACCTACTCAAGCTAAACTAACAATCTATTCTAACTGAACCAACAGTCTATTCCAGCTAAACCAACAGTATACTCAAGCTAAACCAACAGTCTATTCTAGATAAACCAACAATCTACTCAAGCTAAACCAACAGTCTATTCTAGATAAACCAACAATTTACTCAAGCTAACCAACAGTCTATTCTAGATAAACCAACAATCTACTCAAGCTAAACCAACAGTCTATTCTAGATAAACCAACAATCTACTCAAGCTAAACCAACAGTCTATTCTAGATAAACCAACAGTATACTCAAACTAAACCAACAGTCTATTCTAGCTAAACCAACAGTATACTCAAGCTAAACCAACAATCTACTCAAGCTAAACCAACAATCTTCTCAAACTAAACCAACAGTCTATGCTAGCTAAACCAACAGTATACTCAAGCTAAACCAACAGTCTATTCTAGATAAACCAACAATCTACTCAAGCTAAACCAACAGTCTATTCTAGAGTAGATTGTTGGTTTAGCTTGAGTATACTGTTGGTTTAGCTAGCATAGACTGTTGGTTTAGTTTGAGAAGATTGTTGGTTTAGCTTGAGTAGATTGTTGGTTTAGCTGGAGTAGACTGTTGGTTTATCTAGAATAGACTGTTGGTTTAGTTTGAGTATACTGTTGGTTTATCTAGAATAGACTGTTGGTTTAGCTTGAGTAAATTGTTGGTTTATCAAGCTAAACCAACAATCTACTCAAACTAAACCAACAGTCTATTCTAGCTAAACCAACAGTATACTCAAGCTAAACCAACAGTCTATTCTAGATAAACCAACAATCTACTCAAGCTAAACCAACAGTCTATTCTAGCTAAACCAACAGTCTATTCCAGCTAAACCAACAGTATACTCAAGCTAAACCAACAGTCTATTCTAGATAAACCAACAATCTACTCAAGCTAAACCAACAGTCTATTCTAGCTAAACCAACAGTCTATTCCAG
>NW_013674057.1:26567-30290 GCF_000517525.1 Limulus polyphemus
TAAACCAACAATCTACTCAAGCTAAACCAACAGTCTATTCTAGCTAAACCAACAGTCTATTCTAACTGAACCAACAGTCTATTCTAGCTAAACCAACAGTCTACTCAAACTAAACCAACAGTCTATTCTAGATAAACCAACAATCTACTCAAGCTAAACCAACAGTCTATTCTAGCTAAACCAACAGTATACTCAAACTAAACCAACAGTCTATTCTAGATAAACCAACAATCTACTCAAGCTAAACCAACAGTCTATTCTAGCTAAACCAACAGTATACTCAAACTAAACAAACAGTCTATTCTAGCTAAACGAACAATCTATTCTAACTGAACCAACAGCCTATTCTTCCTAAACCAACAGTATAATCTATCTACCCTAATAGTGATCTTTAGATAAACAGTCTATCTAAAGTAAAAGTTTACTCGAGGTAAACTGAAGTAGTTAGATCGTATATGCTTTAAGAGGTTAGTTGACCACAATTGTTAAGATTATGTTTCTAACTTCACATGTTATAACTTATATATATGACAGTTTACATAAAATCATGTTATTGATCTGAAAGAATGAACAATAAAGTTGCCTACCTTAATTGTGATAAAAGTTTAAACTTCCAATGTTATTAATAGCCAGTTCTTTCTTAATAGTGCTTACTTGTAAGTAGCGAACTATTTTACAAACAGCATTTCCACCATAGAAATCCACAAAGGTTCTCCAGATGATGTCTGTTAGTACTTGGATGAAACCAACAAGGAGATCTGGGTAAAATATGATGTCTGTTAATACTTGGATGAAACCAACAAGAAGATCTGGGTAAAATATGATGTTTGTTAGTACTTGGATGAAACCAACAAGAAGATCTGGGTAAAATATGATGTCTGTTAGTACTTGATGAAACCAACAAGAAGATCTGGGTAAAATATGATGTCTGTTAGTACTTGGATGAAACCAACAAGAAGATCTGGGTAAAATATGATGTCTGTTAGTACTTGGATGAAACCAACAAGAAGATCTGAGTAAATATGATGTCTGTTAGTACTTGGATGAAACCAACAAGAAGATCTGGGTAAAATATGATGTTTGTTAGTACTTGGATGAAACCAACAAGAAGATCTGGGTAAATATGATGTCTGTTAGTACTTGGATCTAACCAAATTGGTTCTAAATGATCTTACCAGCCAGAGCAAGTTGCATGATGAAGAAATTCATCCGAGATTTTCTGTTCTTCGACAACATTAACGTGATCAGGACACAGCCGTTTCCAATCACAATCAGGATGAAGAGGGTCCATAAGAAGGTCAGTTGCTCGGTCTGTGGCACAAGATGGTTAAAACACGAATAATTACACGAACACTTGGATACTTTGATACACAAAAGATGATTAACTTATTTAATGAAGAAGGGTAGATGATTAGATCATTAACACACGAACAATGACATGAATACTTAATTACTTTGAATTGATATACTTAGGGAAATACAATTCCTTGCTGAACTGAGATATATGACAAAACTGTGATTTCAATGTGGCAATCAACAGGATCCTTAACTTTCAGTTGTAATGAAAATACGGTGGTAGGGTCTAAAGATCTAAGTTTCAATGGGAGCACGTAGGTAGGGTCTTGAGGCGTAGGGTATTAAGATTTATAATACCAAAACAACATGTTCATGATGTTAAAAAAATACGTAGGTTAAAAAATAATTAAGAAACTCTATAAGCCTAACTATTTCGAAAAGTAGGCCTTTTTTATCAGGCGCAAAAAAGCAGGCCTTTCTTATCAGGGCCTTTTTTATTAGGCACGAACTGGAAAGACGACATGTTGGTAGGGTCTTGAGATCTAAGTTGCAAAGAGATTTTTATAGACACTTCAGTGTATATATAATCGATCTTTGAGATAAGTCCGTTAAATGTACTTATCCACTCTAGAATCATTTTAAAGACTTTTTGGTCATATTTCTTTGCAGCCTTTTTTTTCTCTCTGTTCTTATCTTAGCTGTTGATTCCTCCCTGTAATCCTTGGTTCGAAACCTGCAAAAACTTTAAAGAATGTAAATTTAAGTAGTTATTTTCTAGTCTTTTATAAAATGTATTATTATTAATGAAAACTTGTCAACTTAATGACATTAATTTGTTTCTTTTCGAGATTAAGTACAAAGCTACACAATGCACTGTGCCCACAGCAAATATAGAAGGTTAAAAACAAATAAAAGTTAAAAAAAATGAAGAATGCTATTATATAGCAAAAGTTTACATTAAACTTTCATATTATACAGCATCTGAATTTAAGTTTTACGGAG
The DNA here is from genome assembly GCF_000517525.1 of Limulus polyphemus. NCBI lineage: Eukaryota > Metazoa > Arthropoda > Merostomata > Xiphosura > Limulidae > Limulus > Limulus polyphemus. The sequence continues at coordinate 28,866 of NW_013674057.1, forward strand.
AAATCCACTTTCTGTTCATTGTCATTAATAATTTGCAGAAAATCAAAAGAAAGAAATTTATTTATTTTTCTAACCATACAAAAACAACTGTATATTTTTATCCACAAAACTTAGGAGTGTCGATAGATAAACAGTTAGTTTCGTTCCTAATAGTCCCCCGGTAGTATAGTGGTCAGTTTATGGACTTACAATGTTAAAATCCGGTGTTCGATTCCCCACAGTGGACACACCAGATAACCACCATAAAACTTAGGAGTGTCGAGAGATAAACAGTTAGTTTCGTTCCTAATAGTCCCCCGGTGGTATAGTGGTCAGTTTATGGACTTACAATGTTAGAATCCGATGTTCGATTCCCCGCAGTGGACATACCAGATAACCACCACAAAACTTAGGAGTGTCGAGAGATAAACAGTTAGTTTCGTTCATAATAGTCCCCCGGTGGTATAGTGGTCAGTTTATGGACTTACAATGTTAAAATCCAGTGTACTGCATCCAGAATCCTGAAACGTTCATGGAACTACAGAAAACATTGTTCCAGGAAAGTCTACTGATACACGCCGAAACACTACTGCCCGAGATTACCGTGTTTTGATCAGGTTAACACGTCAAGGTCGAAAGAAGTCTTGCAACACCTTACGACAAGAATGGCATGAACACATTCATTCCAGGGTATCCAGAAGAAGAGTAAAAAGGAGACTGGCCAAACAAAGTCATTTTGCAGGAAGTTCTACCTGCAAACCGATATTAACCATAATTCATTGCCGTCACCATGTTACTTGAACAAGACAGCATACCAACTTACAGTTGGGACACTGGCGACATGTCATTTCTTCAGATGAATCCTGTTTCCAGCTTGCTAAAGCTGATGGTAGGATTCATGTTCGTCGTTTGCGTAGAGAACACATGAGGGAAGACTGTATTTCACAGGAGGTGGGGCAGTACATATTTGGGCAGCTATTCATCATGGTGCAAAAACTGCTCTTCTTATTCACCAGGGAAACGTCAATGGCGCCTCCTACAGGCATCATATGGAGACGATATTTCTGCCATATGCTACAGCAAGATTTGGCAATAACTTTATGTTGCAATGTCATTGTCGACAGTGCACGTGCATATTGTACAGGATTATCTTGACCAGGAGGACGTTACAAGATTGCCATGGCCAGCAAAGTCTCCAAATTATAGTCCTATTGAGAACTGTTAGGTAGAACTAATCTAAAAAATTGCTATCCACGACCCTAAACCAGCTACTGCAGCTTAATTGCAGCGCTTTCTAGTGACAGTTTGGGAAGAAATCACGATGGATTACATCAATAACCTCATAGACAGCATGCCATCGATGAGGACAATCAAGTACTGAATGTTTAATATGAATTGATATAAGGCTACAGACGCTATTATATAATATAATAATTTTGTGTTATA
>NW_013674057.1:30744-32999 GCF_000517525.1 Limulus polyphemus
ATCTTTCTACAGGTGTCTGATAAAATTGTTTGCTGTTCTAGTAAATCGTTCATGATGTCCATAGGACCTGTCTCATTAAACAAATTACATATGTAGGTGTTTAATATAACATGAATTTCTCAGATTGACAGCGCTAAATATATTTGTATCCCATCTTAATAACAATAATATTATTTGTTAGAAAATATTCAAACATTTTAGCCAAGACTATACTCTTATAGATTCTATTTCCGTATTTATGGCAAAGCTACTAAGGCTATTTATCGCCATTCCTAATTTAGAGCTACTGACTAGAGGGAAGGCAGCCAGTCAGCATTAGCTTATCGTCCATCATCCATGCTAAGGAACTGACTTTCAGTCTTATCACGCACCCGCAGCTTAATGTGTGAGGAATATTTTGTAGAATCGCGTGGTTTGAAGTCCGGAACACCAGAACTTCAGTTATACTGGAATCAGTTATTACCATCTACGTTTAGAGCTTCCTTCTGAACAATAGAGAACAACGTTGTCTTGTGTACGTTTATTGAATTCATATGAAAACACAGATATGATAAGCCGACGATTTTACTGACACTGAGGAAACCGCATGGAAATGAATCGTGCTTGTTGAAACGTGCATTATGTTGTTAGTAAAAACCGGCCAAGCGATGCTTTAAGCATGGGATTTTATGCTTGCAAGGACAACACTTCTAGTGGAGATGTGGCCCACCATAATATATGGAAGCTGGAAAAGATAGAGACTAATAATGACTGTTAGATAACGATGTATTTATGATGATAGGATGTTATTGCCCATTTAAGCGTTTTACAGTTATTTCACTTGACTTCAGTGAAAGTGACGTCATTAAAATGTTACGACGAAATAATTCCTAAATAAGCTTATTCAGCAGAAATAAAATTTTACACTCCAAGAGAAGTTATCGTAAAACGAAGATATTCATCTACTGTTCTGTTGCATCTAGTTTCTGTTTGCTTAATCTGTTACTTTTTTATTTTACCATTGATATCACTGATGTTTCGTACATTCTCTGAAAAAGAATACTTGGTGTTTTATAAAGTTTCGCTTATAATCAGAAAAATTAATGATATTAATTAAGCCGTGTTTGAAATGAAAGAATAAACAATATTTTATCCAATTATAGTTTAACAGAAACTATGAACAATATTTCACCCAATTATATTTTAACAGAAACTATAAACAATATTTCACCCAATTATATTTTAACAGAAACTATAAACAATATTTCTCCCAATTATATTTTAACAGAAACTATAAATAATATTTCTCCCAGTTATATTTTAACAGAAACTATAAATAATATTTCTCCCAGTTATATTTTAACAGAAACTATAAACAATATTTCAAACAGTTATGTTTTAACGATAAACAACAATTTACACATTTCTATTTTAACAGAAACACTATTTTGTTCTGTTTCAATGAGAACAGTAAAAGGTATATAGTTCAATCAGAAATACCAGGATGACTCGATTTAATCCTAAACATCGGGAGAGATATTTCAGTTAGGAACATCACTAAATATGCTTTTCTTAAAAACGTCAGAAGACGTGATTTAAACAGAAACCAAATTATGAACACCCAGGTTATAAAAACTAAAATAACGCATCATATGAGCTGTAACTTTGTGTTGTAATGTCTTCCAGTTTTGAGATGGTTCATGTGTAATATTGAATAAAAATAAGAATGCATGTTCTAGAATACATGGTGTTAGATTCTAGTAAGATATATAAATAAACTAGAAATATAATCCAGAAATACAAAGCATCTTTCTTATAGCTTTATTTTTTGTTGTTGTTTTTTTGACGCAGTATATCATGACAGCAATTTCCTTAATAAAGATACACAAATCCAGGCCTAAATTGAAGACTTTTGTCTTTTCGAACTATGACAAAACATCTTCACCAAAAATCTCTGATGTTCCGCTAACGTATGTTAGATAAAACGAGGTAGTTTTCCCAATTAATGTTCTCATTAATTTTATTTTGATAACAGTAGAAAATTAAAGACCACCAGGTATTGCATTTCCAGTTGAATCTCCAATATTAGTACTAATCTCTGATTCTAATCAGCTTCACTGAACTTGTTCTTTTTCTGACATCTGGAAATGATAGATGTTCGAGATGCTTCAGAAATCATTGAAACAACCTCGTAAGATGGGGGAGAGAGTTATTTCGTTGCGTTTTTTTCTTGTCTTCAAAACTTGGACATTTGAAACTTGAGATTTATTAAGCAC
>NW_013674058.1:0-3654 GCF_000517525.1 Limulus polyphemus
GTTGGTGTTGAAAAAAACTGTCTGCTTTATAGTCTGTCTTTTCTAAATTAGAGACGGCTAGCGCAGATAGCTCTAGAGTAGCTTTGTGTGAAATTAAATATGTATAAACAAACAAGTTATTACTTTACTCGGTCCACACCATCAAGAATAATGTTCTTGAGTGTTGTCTTGCATGCAACTAAAAGGGAGCGATTATTCAGTCACGCAATGTTAACTTTACGTTTGTGTAAGAGTACCGTGACTAAAAGCTGTTACAATAACAAATATGTATATATAAATAAAACATAGAAATTACAACGACCATCATCAAATGTGTGTGTGTGTGTGTGTGTTGCCTTACTGTTCTTTTTTCACTGCAAGGATCACTGGAGAAGTTCAAAAATGGCTCAAAACATCAAAGTGTTTGGTACTGATGGTGAACCAGAAATATATGTATTCCATACGGAATTTCTTGTAGATCGATGTTTTCAAACCTAAATTACTGGTTAGCATAAGTTCAGAACTGCTACAAGTACCTTGAAATATTCACGCAGTAACAGTGTTACGATGCCTGTGGTCATACAAGTTGAACAGTGTTGTTCTAAGTAGAAATATAATTAACAAACGATGAAAATAAACAATGAAAGTGTTAGAAAAATATGGAAGAAATGATAGTAAAATCAGTCTAACCATATCGATGAAATACAAAATGAAAAAACAGCGACATCAATCTAAAGAGATTACGGACTTTGACAGGGGTGTCGCCACAGTCGTTCTTTACCGGTTTTGTAAACATTATATAACACAAGTGAGGACAGACCATTCGACTTACCGAGATCTCTTTAGAACCCCAATCAATAAATTTCGAAATCTACGCAATATACTGACCAATGTCCCCAACTTTACCAAACTATCGGGCAAACTATTTCACAAACTGTAGGGCTCAAGTTTATTATAAACAGCTTCTGGTTAGGCGTTTGGAGATTGGCCACTGGGGGGCACACTTTTTACATAATATAGGGTTTGGCTCCCTAAAGACACCGACTGTATAGTGTATAATGCATTGAATATCTACATGTTACAGTTATTTAATGTTAATTTATTATTGGCTGGTAATTCCTGTTTCACCCTATACTTAAGCTTTTTAAAGGAACATCAGAAATTTGTAAAAAACCTAACTACAAGGGGTAATGATAACATCGTTTACACTAGAATTATGATGTTTTTTAGCTCATATAAAATTTAGAAGAAACAAATCTACTTTTCAATACCCTTATAACCTTCGCAGTACCTAGTTAGTATCATACAAAAGGTTTGGGTACAATATACCAAGCCGTCTTTGTCGTAGACGGCAAGATAATAATAATTATAAGAAGAAGAATTAGAAAAGGAGAGTTTTAAGCGGATTTTCTTTTCCTTGTAAGTCTGACATGCATGCTTTTTGTACATCTTTATATGTGTACAGCCTTAGCAGCCAATAGTAAACGTTTTAAAGTGTTGTTTGTACTGAATCTTTTACTGTTCAAGGTACTTGTTTTGCCCGAATGTTCTATTAGGGTTTTGTGCAATTCCTTGCAATCCATATTATGAACTACTATTGTGGTTATGATTATGTGTATATGTTTGCATGTGTATATTATTTATGCATGATATTTCTTAAACATTTTATGTACCTGCATACTTATGTATAAATTGTCATTGATTTATGATATTAAGTAGGGTAACAGCTTTTCTTTTTCATATTTAACATTCAATTCGATAGTATTATCCACTCTATAATTAATTCACGACGCTCATTTTGTAGTTTGTTACCTAATTTATTTGACAACAATATATATGTTATCACAAAACTCCGGTTTTATGTTCCAATTATATCAGTTGTACGTACTTGGAATATGTATTCGGTTTAGCCTGACTTCGGCTATAGTAAAGTGTTTGAACACTTGCAGTGAATACAATTCAATTTGGACTAAAAACTCTTCATTGTGTATTTATTGAATGCTTCTCATCAAAAGAATATAACAGCGGTATGTCTGCGGACTTATAAAGCTAGAAACCGGGTTTCGATACCCGTGGTGGGCAGAGCACAGATAGCCCATTGTGTAGCTTTGTGCTTAACTTCAGTATTACATACATTCGCAGAATAATTACTTTAAAACACACGAATGTTTATTTAAAGCGATGTTTAATATGTATATTTCTTTACTTAAAAAGGTTTATTTTAAACTGGTAATTTTTTCCGCGCTTAGTGGGGGTTGTGTCTTAGTCTAGGAATATATTTGCCCATTGCTATGCATTATGTATAGATGATTTAATTACATAGAAACAATAAATGCTCACTATATTCTCAAACAAATCTCCATGACAATTTCCAGCTGCAGCTTAACAATTTACATCTCGAACTAATGCGATCAAGTAGTCAATAGCCACAGTTAATCATCATGAACCGTATCAGCTAGCTCCTAGCTATGTTTATTATCATTACAATGTAAAAAGTTAGCTACCTGATATGGTTGAGCATAAAAAGAGCCAGCAAACAAGATAAATAAAAAATTGGGGATTTTAAAAACCTGCAAATAAGGATCGTAAAAAAGTAAGAGAACAGGGCTATAGATACTGTAGGCATTATTTACTTAAGCTTCAAATCCCTATTTTGATTCCACCAAATGTAATTCTAGGTAATATCATGGAGCCAAAATATGGGTTTGTAATTTGAGTAAATAATGTCTACAGTATCTCCAGTCTTGTTTTTTTACTTTTTTTTACGATCCCTATTTGCAGGTTTTTAAATTCCCAATGTTTTATTTATCTTGTATATATGTGCACACACACACACACACACACATATATATATATATATATATATTACAAAAGTAAATAGAACGATATATTTGGAAGCTGACAGTAAACATTAAAGTGTGTACCATAATAGGTGGATGTCTTGACCCACACTCTCTGTTCATACCCACATCCCACCCACTCTTGTTCAACCTGATTATAAGTTGAGCCACTGGGGGGCAACCTAACTAACTAGTCTATAAGATGCTTGTGATTACAAAATTATAGTCATCACTTAATTAATCGTTTATTTAAGTCTTAAAAAAAGACAATCAAATAACTTAATATCATGTTGAGTAGCACAATTATATAATATTAGTATAATTATTTCATTAGAGAAATCCTTGTATTTGCGTGTAATTGTCAAATGAAACTAATATATAAAAAAGATGTCATTAATTATGCTTATTAATATGTATTTATCAATTAATACATAATTAATCGCATCTTGTTTTGTATTAGTTTAATATGAAGATTACATATGACTAGGAAATAATTAGAAAAATGTACAACATACTACTATGGTTATGTAGAATCATTATATTTCAGTTCTAAGGTCAAGCGCGCCCCAGTGGTCATCGTGTTGGACTGCGGATCTTAGGTGCCGAGATTCGTGTCCCTTACTTCCAAAATCGCGTTACGGAGGTGCGTTATTATAATGACGGTCAATTATACTATTCGGTGTGAAAAGAGTGGCCAAAGAGTTTGTAGCGGGTGGTATTCACTGGCTGCCTTCTCTCTAATATATCCAGCCCGGCATGGTCAGGTGGTTAGGGAGCTCGACTCGCAATCTGCGGGTCGCGGGTTCGAATCCCCGTCACACCGAACATGCTCGCC
>NW_013674058.1:4032-20036 GCF_000517525.1 Limulus polyphemus
GTTGATCAGTTATGTGGTCGCTGTATCGGTAGCGAGTCGCCACGTGTCTCGATGAAAATGACCTAAATTGTGAAACAGCGTGATGTATCCACATGTGTATGACTCGAGGTGTTAGGTTTAGTTTCTTTGTTTTGAGCACAAAACTGCTCAATGGGCATTTGTGTCGTACCCATCACGAAAATCGTAGCCCTAATTTTGTCATTATAAGCTTTCAGACTTACCACCGGGGAGAGTACGTGAGTGCTGAGAAACAAAGTGTTTGTTTCGTTGCTAATCTCAAAACTACACAGTAGGCTAATAATGGTTGGAGACGGCTTGAATGGGTAATGAAGAAAAACTTTAATATAAGTTTAACATAACAGCAAATGTACAACGTTTCGACAAGGTTTTGTCATCATCGGGTACACAGTAGGCTATCTATACCCTGCCAACATCAGATATCGAAACCCGGTTTTTGCATTATAAGTTCTCAGCTTTACTGCTGAGCCACGTGAGTGGGGGTAAGCAAAGTGTTTGTTTGTTTCGAATTTCGCGTAAAGCTGCGCGAGGGCTATCTGCACTAGCCGTCCCTAATTTAGCAGTGAAAGACTAAAGGGAAGGCAGCTAGTCATCACCGCCCACCGCCAACACTTGGGCTACTCTTTTACCAACGAATAGTGGGATAGACCGTCACATTATAACGCCCCACAGCAGAAAAGGCGAGCATGTTTGGTGGGAAGGGGATTCGAACCCGCGACCCTCTAACCACCTGGCCATGCCGAGCCGCTTACCTACATTTAAGTTGATGTAATAAAACATTTTCCCCCATATCCACTGCAAGCTGTCGTCCAAAGTGAATTACTGAGTACGTTAACTTAGCGCTGAAAATATCTCTAGTCATATTTATTCCGAAATTGCAAAAGAAAGGAAAAAATGTATGAGATTCAGAACAGTAATGTAGCTTGTATTTTTGTACAAATCTCAATAACTGTTGTCAACGTGGTACAGATTTCCTAATCAGTCAAAGAGCTATAAGAAAAGTTATAAGAGTTATAGGTTCTCTCTTTGATTTGATTGAAATAAACAGTATTCATGTTTGTTTGTGTTTGTGTGTGTGAAGAAGATGTTATATTTATTGGCATCTAACTTGCAGCACTTATAGCACAAAATAAATGTATGTTTTACGTGTCGGAAGTCAGAATACTTTCCCACAACTTCCTAGTAAACGGCAAATTTCTACTTATGTACTGCCCTCTATATACATATGGTAGTTAATCCAGTCTTTCGAACATCTAACTATATAGAATGCTTATACTTTCACTAAGATGTGTCACAAGTTAGAAGCTTATAAATGTGTCATTTATCTTAATATTGTTTTTACTTCATCATAACCAATTTCCGTTTAATTTGCCCGCATTTAAGATACAGGATGGTTATAAAGTGAATACATGTATGTGGAACAGTTTTAAAGGATGAGCTGTATAACATGCAGAAAACATATATTGAGGCATTTCAATTCAAGGGAATTGCATTCCACTGTTTTCTCAAAGTGATGCTAGGGGGCGCCACTATGGCAACTATTTAATGTTATCACCACTATTTTTGGTTATTGTATTCATTGTAGTAATTATATCGGATAACTCTGAATATAACGGTTCCCCAGGAGCCTACCGAACTATGTTCTATTAGCATTCTTTAGTTGATGGGTGGTTGCTAGGTTACGTCGACAAGCCCATGTTTTTCAGAAAGCTTGTCAACCAGAGATCAGCAGGGTAAAGTAAAAATAAAAACTTGATGGCCTGGCATGATGGAGGTGGCAGGAGAAGGATCTTAACTGTCATTTCCCAGTGATTCCTTCTGGATAAACGCAAGATATGTTTTGCCATGTATTACAGTTTTTCCCTACGCAGTGTTCCAGATACTCATAACTGATACTGACAGTGTATAGTCACGCTGTAGAATTACGCGAACTCTTCTAGAAAAAAGTATTGTTTGTTACAAGTCACTTAGCACTTCATACATCGGAGTTTCTTTACTAGGTTGAGAAGTTTTTCGAAAGCGAAACTGAAAAACACTGAACATGATTAACTGGAGCATGCGACTGTTTTTGTTTAGAAAGAAATAAACATTTTCGGAAAAATACAAGAATTCAGTAGTGTAATTCTTAAGTGGCAGATATACAAATACTATATATATATAAATAATGTGAAATATTTTTCGTGTGTATAAGAAGAAATAATATTAAATATGTAGAGATTAATTGGATTTATGATTTGAAACTGCTGGTTGTGTAGTTTCTGCATAAGGATACTGTTAAGTTTGGTTTACAAAACTAACATAAGTTGGTCACTAGGTGTTCTAATTAAGAAAATTCATTCTGAGAATTCGCCAGACTAAAAGAGCACATTATCACTTCAGAGTACCACGGAACTAGAATGGTAGTTCATAGTTCAGACCTAAATTACTTTTAAAAACTTTTACATGTGCAAATACATAATTTTTTCGGTTATTTCTTATAATTGTGTTTTGTACTTATAGTAAAACTACTAAAGTTATCCGCCGCCAGAGGGAAGGCAGCCGATCAGTACCAACATACCATCCACAATCCACACTAAGGAATTGAGTGCTTAAAGATAGTGGAATATTTATCTCAACATTCAATACAGTCTACTCATTACATATCAAAAATCAAGTATAATCGCTATAACAGGAAACAAGCACATGGGTAACCTAACGTTTACTATACAAATGTACTATTTCAACTAAATAGTGTTGGATATTAAAATTTGATTATTTTATCCTATATTAATTTTTTGTAATTTTAGAGATGTCTGTATTTTTAATAAGGTATTCTCTCTCTCTCTCTCTACTTCTTTCTGTTGCTTAATTCATCTCATCTCTGCTCTATCTCTTATTTTTCTTCAAAAAATAAGGTACTGGTAACATCTGAATCTAATATCGCGAAAATAAAACTCATATTGGCGTTAAAACAGGAGGAGTTGAATAAGATACTGGTAACACTTGAATCTAATATCGCGAAAATAAAACTCATAATGGCGTTAAAACAGGAAGGGTTGAATAAGATACTGGTAACACTTGAATCTAATATCGCAAAAATAAAACTCATAATGGCGTTAAAACAGGAAGGGTTGAATAAGATACTGGTAACACTTGAATCTAATATCGCGAATATAAAACTCATAATGGCGTTAAAACAGAAAGGGTTGAATAAGTATTAATAATTTTGTTGGGCTCACAACATTTAGTTTGTTTATAAGGTTAATCGCTGTAAGTTTAGAAAATCTTACTAAATGCTTTCTTTGTAAAAAAAAAAAATTCAAAGTGATCTTGTTTTGTTCTTCTTATTTTGTATTTAGCTTTGCCTTTCTTTTGGGTGTCAGAGAGAAGTTACGGAATTCATTCTACTCGTACAAAAACGAAAGTCAGGCTGTTACTTTGCCCTCCCCCTCCAGTGGCTCGGCAGTAAGCCTGTGGGTTTATAACGCTGGTTGTACTCCATTTTCGAACGTTCGTATGGACGATACTGTGTGAATGTCATGCAATAGCGTATAAAACAGCTTTTACTAAATCTAAGAAAACTTGTGTCAATAGATAAGATGGAGGTTATATTCATACCTAGTTGATGCGAAATAGAAAAATATATTCTTTTGTTTCTGTTTAGAGAGTTTTCTTTTTATGGTGTTTTTATCTGGTCTATTGAAGATTACCAGTAATCAACACGATAACAATTTGGACGAAGAATTACCCTTTGCCTACTGAAGTAGGTAGATAAGGCGTGGGTGAGAAAACGTTTCGTTCGTTATGGCCAGGCCATTATGAAAGACAGCAAAAATCAATGGTCTATTAATAGCGTGTAATATACTCTGTGTGTATCATTACACATAAAGTTTGGTAGTAAAATGAAAACGTTAATTTGAATTTGACGAAGGTGAGTGGGTGTCGATAAAGGAAACGACTCTTGGAATCAAAACAAAATATAATATGGTCAGCCTTATTGATACTTCTTTTTTTTACACACACCACAGTCACAACTTTAGCTGCTTCATTTATAAACATAGCAATATCATTTCGATTGTTTAGTTTTTTTCTAAGCCATTTAAGTGTTTCAGTAGGAGTAATTGTATTATTTGTTTCCGAATAGTTACCCAACGTTACCCAGATGCTATCTGTGCTGGATGTCCATAGTTTCAGTGGGAGTAATTGTATTATTTGTTTCCGAATAGTTACCCAACGTTACCCAAATGCTATCTGTGCTGGATGTCCATAGTTTCAGTGGGAGTAATTGTATTATTTGTTTCCGAATAGTTACCCAACGTTACCCAGATGCTATCTGTGCTGGATGTCCATAGTTTTGTAATGATAGACTAGACGGAAGGCAGCTAGTCAACGGCAACCAGCGCCAAGTCTTGGAATACTCTTGCCTCAATGAATTACAGGATTTGACTGTCACTCTTATAACGCACTCAAATGTTATAAAGATTCGGGGATTTAATGCCTCAAAAGTGATTTTACAACGAAAATAATTAATCCCATTGTGGAAAACGTAAGCTTCTCTGTGTGTGTCTGAAGACCCAAGCTATTATACAGTATATGATACTAGTTTTATATTTGAAAATAAAAAAGTAAATAATTCATTAATGTAATCACTGCTTTACAGCAACTAGCATAAAATGCTTATAGCTTCAACTGACATTTCACATTCACATGGATTAGGCATGGCCTACTAGTCAGCATACTCGGAATGTGAATCCTCAAATTCATGGTTCATGGCCAATTGCCACAAAAACGTGTTCCACGCGTTATACATTTATGACAGCCTTGGATTATAACATTGTCTTTTCAGATTATATAATGTTAATACGATCTAAGATATATATGTATAACAACGAACAGGTGTTTGTTTGTCTTTTATTTTGTTTTTAACGTAAAGCTGCGCACAATAGACTCTCTGTGCTGTATCAAACGCTGGAAACAAACCTCGAACTTTAGCGTTATAAGCTCTCAGACTTAGGTTGAGCCACAGAGAAGATGAATTATTTATAATATATTAATAGATAAAAGTATACAATCGTTTTAACTTATGTAGGATTTTGTAAAAGGTGATGTCCTGATATTTTAAAAATTAAGGAAATAAACTACAAAAGAACGAAGAGTTAATACATTTCATAGTTAAATAATTTTTCCATCAAATGAGCATCATAGTTGAAATTCAAAAATATTATTTATTCATTAAAAACAATGTAATTGACGACATACTACTAGTTACAGTCCGTGGAACAGGAATGCCCTAAAATCTAATTTAGTTATAATTAGGGTCTAACTCTCTCGATTTGTCTGAAAGGAACAGGAATGCCCTAAAATCCAGTGTAATCAGAATTAAGGCCCGACTTTGTCAGTTTCTCTAGCCAGAGAAACTGACAAAGTCAGGTCTTAATTCTGATTACACTAAAGTTTAGGGCATTCCTGTTCCTTTCAGACAAATCATGAGAGTTAAACCCTAATTCTGACTACATTAGACTTTACGCATTCCTGTTCCTTTCAGACAAATCGACAAAGTTAGACCCTAATTATAACTACATGAGGTTTGTAGGGCATTCCTGTTCATTAATGAACAGGAAAGCCTAATGTCTAATGTAGTCATAATTAGGGTCTAACTCTGTCGACGTATCTGAAAGGAGCAGGAATGCCCTAACATCCAGTGTAGTCAGAATTAAGGTCTGACTCTATCAGTTTGTCTGAAAGAATCACGTTGGACAACAAAAACACGAGTATAAGCTCCTTCTGGCTATAATACTGTTCTGTTGATTAGTCGGCAAACAACTCAGCACAACCGCTAACTCTTTGGCGTGACGTAATGGATTAAAGAGGTAACTTACACGGCGTTAAAGAAGTCCCAAAGGTGTTCTATGAGAATTACTACAGAACTTTCAATTGGCCAATCCATTATTTTATAATTTCATGTTCTATCTATTTCGTCACAATTTTGGTAATATGGCATCAACCATTATTCTGCACCACGACGAATCATCTACAAATGAATCATATCTCGTCCAACAGTAAATACGCCCCTCAGTATCTTCACAAGATCTTCAAATCCATTCATAATGAGAAAATAATCATTATATTTATATTGGATATATCCCGAAATGAGAATCTAAATGTTTAATTCCTATCAAAACACAAAGTTTAACAAAAGTGAACGTTGAAGGCAGTGTTGCGTAAGCGAAGTCACATGACTAGTGTGACGCCACGTTTCTAGAACTATCCTGTACCTTGGCGAATGCTCTAGCGTTTACTAGATATAGGGTAGGCTGGTACATAAAAGAGGGTGACAACGTGACGGGGGAATAATGTGTGTGTAGACAGTGAGTAATTGAACTGCAGTCAGAAGTATTATTGACGTTCGTTGATATAGCGTTTGTTTTAGCGTGATTGTTGAAAATAAGTGTATCGTAAAGTTGTATTCGGAAAGAATAAACCAGTTTTATTAAGTAAGGATTTGTGTCGCTAAAGTTTCGTCGGAACGAAGTTACGGAAAGTTAATTAACAAACGGAGACGTAACAGCAGTATTAAAACATGACGAACTTATGTTACATATATTTTCACATTCAAATTGTTATGTATCAGATTTCTTGGGTATTTCAGCTAATGCATTGTAACAAGAAAACATGTAAAACCTGTATCAAATGCATTTGCAATTACATACAGTGAACACAATGTAAAATCAAAAGTAAGAATTGACACCAGCTTTATTTTAAAGACAGAGAGCCATTAAAACCTGAATTTTTTTATCTTACTTTTTCGTCAGGTTAACACTTGTGTTATTAATCCATCAGTTTGTTTGCGCTATCTAGTTTGCTCCAGTTGAACTTGATTATGCAAGAAATTAGATATGTGACTATTCGCTTAACGGACCTGACATGTTGTTGTTGTTATTGTTTTAGCGCAAAGCTACACGGTAGACTATGTATGCTCGAGGGATCGATCCCCTGATTTTAGCATCGCAACTCTGTAAGCTTACCACTGACCAATCAAATGATGATATTTTTAGTAATGAGCCACAGGAAAAAAAACATCTAATCGGAGTAATTTATCACTAGAAATGAAAACAACTTTAACTGTAAAAGCGTGTTTACTTAAAGAATTCAACCGTTGTTTGTAATCCCTTCAAATACTGATTTAGTAAGTTCTGAGCTTGCTTTAATGGTTACACGAGTTTACAGCTGTGTAATCTATTATCTAGCACTTAGGCTTCACTAGCTATGTTTTACTCATTATGTACTACACAACATTCAAGTAATGATAGTCAGAGCCGGCCTTAGGAGTGTGCGGGGCCTGAGGCGTTGGCCTCACTGGCCTTGTCCTAAGGCCGGCCCTGATGATAACTAAAGTTATTGTTTTATCTTCTGTTAAGTAAAGAGACCTTTTTTTTTATTTTAGGTCTAATTGCGGTTACACCATAAAATTATTTGAATTTGATTTTATAGAGATTTAAAATGTAAACGGAAGTGTATAAATAAGACATGGTACACAAGAGGAGAATAGCATAAATATACAGTATGTCACCATTACAGAACCAAAAAGCTAAAAGCATTTACGGTCCCATTAAATGACATTACTCAGAATAATACAAAATAATGAAATTGAATATGATAATAAATTTCGAATATATAACTTTCACTATTCCTCGTTCAAAATTATAATAATTTACTTGATTAACGTAGTTACTTATCAACCTGTAGACGAGAACTAGCTATAGTGTTACGATAAAAGAGAACGCCATTTGGGTTATAGCTGTTTTTAGTTTCATTTAGGTTTAGTAATCTTAGGCCTAAGTGCGATCTAATTGTTAATGTGCGAACTGTTGATCGAAGATTCCGTTGATGGGTGCCGTAGATGCATTATAAGAGTGACGGTTAAATCCCACTATTCGATTAAAGTAACCTTCGAATAGCCTTGTGAAAAATTCACCAAGCGGCACTAATCTTAAAAACGCACATCTTATTTCTTTCTTAAACTTATATCTTTATCTATGAGCAAGATTTCGAAAGGGATAAATCTCAAGAATAACTTATGTTAAATTTTTTTAGTTATACAATGAAGTATTTTGAACACACTTATATTTAATGGACAGAAAGTTAAGAACAACCAAAACATGCTTAAAGTCAAGCACTCGAGAAGCTTTCTTTTTTCCAACTTAACAGTCTTGTTTATTTTTAGCAAAACCTTTTTCTATATTCTGAAATAATAGTTTTGCTAATAAGGATATAATCGTAATAACTTGTACGTGTTATATTATTAATTAGACCTGAATGGAAGCAACTAACGCGTAAAAATATATGCACAACTTTTATTCAATGTTCAGTTGCAGTTTCTACTTCAACTGAACAAAGGGAATTTGCAATTAGCTACGGCCTCAGCCTCACATATGTAAATAACACATGTCTTTCTCAGCAATACACACACAAAAGTCTGCTGATAACCCACGATCACCGGATTAATATCTCCTTTTAGTTAAAGTTAAAAACAACAACATATCATGTTACGTAGTCATAAATCTCATTATTTATATTATGAGGACTACTTTATGTCAATTATATTAAAATACACTTACTTATTCGTGCTCTGTGAATGTTAACATACGATTTAAAGTAATAGAAATAAGAAAGAATCATCAATAGTCGTGGTACTCAAAATTCATTTAGGCAGGATTAGAGTAGATTAATCTATGAGACCATTTTTTTTCCTTTTTATTAGCTATATTTTTGTGCGCTTCCAAGCGTGGGGCGCGCGTACATCCGATTCGATTTTGTTTACTTATTAGGATCTGTACCAGCCTACCCTAGAAATTCTTTTAGGCTGAATTAAAGTAGATTAATCAATGAGACCGTGGGCGTGATCAAATACATCAATCAAAAGGATTTGGCCTCTTCAGTCCAAAACTGTAATTAGATCTCAAATCTGTGTAGAGATGACATAGCTATAACCTAAAAGTTTGTACTTGAAAACAAAAAACTCAAAGCCGTTCTATGAGCCGTTATGCCGCAGCTAAAAATGACGCAAAAACAGCTTATTTGTCCATTTGTCCCAGTTGACTGTCTATGCATGAAAAACGTTCAAAAAATAGGATGAATATGAAAAGAACGCATCTCTACAAGGTTATCTATAGCTTCAGAAGTAGAGATGCGTAAAGCCAACGTAATATATTCTGACGTCAATTCGTTTCGATTATTTGTCTATCGATTATTTACTTCTCGCTAATATATCCATCCTTAACCTTTCTCCACCTTTGCCACAAAATGAACCTGTCCACTATTTGCGTCATCATTCGACGTATACAACGTTCGTTTCCTTGGCGTGCGTAGGCCAGTATAGATTGTCTTTTCCTGCGCAAACGTCGTGTTCACCGAAGAAGTTTAATTTACAGGCAGTCATTCCTTGGTAAGTCACTTTGTCTAATAAATACGTTCTCATTAACCACATTCACATTGTTCAGTTTATAATTATAAAATCCCATTTAACTGGTAGAAATCTTTGGTGAAACTATTCTACAAGATAGCCATATGCATTAAATTTCATTTGTGGTGTTTAAGTTGTGCTTTTCTCCCCACAAATACTGAGATAGATATGAATAAACTACACACTCCCATTGAATAATAGTGAAACACCAATATACTTTAAAATACATTGTATTTATTGCACAAATTTTTCTGATAGGAAAAGTGATTTTTTTCCTTAAATACAACTAAGCCAGTGTTAAGTATTGTTACTTTTACGACCAAAACTAAATATAACTAAGTCAGTGTTAAGTATTGTTACTTTTACGACCAAAACTAAATATAACTAAGTCAGTGTTAAGTATTGTTACTTTTACGACCAAATCGATTAGCAATTCTTCGCTTTAATGTCTTACCTGTCTTTGATTACCTTATTTTTCATCTGTTTGTTTAGATGTCTGAACGAAGTTTTTTGGCGTTTCATGAGCATTGACTGATATCTATTTGAGAGATATGAAGATATTAAGTTCTTCTGTAAACATTAATAAAAATAGGATTATTTTCTTAGTTTCAGCCTATTAATCATTTAAAAAATGTCAACTGTTTATATTACAAAAGAATAAGTCTTGAATATATATATATTTATATAATAAAAATAAGTAATTTTGCTTATTCTGATCAAATCCAAGACTGAGACAGATTGTTGTTCAATTTTAAAATGTCTATATTATTCTAGGGAATAGGGAATTTTAACTAAAGCAAATAATAAACCAAAAAAAATTCAAAACACACACACACACATCAGTGACTCAGCGGTATGTCTGCGGACTTGCAATGCTAGAAACCGTGTAGTGGGCAGAGTACAGATAACCCATTGGGTAGCTTTTTGCTTAACTACAAACAAACAAAACCACTTTTTGATTAGAGGTTTAATTAAAAATTTGATGTAAAAGTAGAGTGAAATTTTCAAGGACTTGCTATTATAATAACATAAATATTTATGTCAAATGACATAGTTGTGAGTATTCATAATAACATTACCAGAAAAAAAATCAGAACGACAGTGGTGCAGGTAAGGTTCTTACTCTCAAACACAGGATAAAAAAATAAGTTATTACTGACATGTTCACATATAAACAAAGAAGCATATATAATTGTTAGCCTAATTGGTCTAATATTGGCCTACCACCGTCAAGGCTAGTAAAGATCGATCCCCTGTAAAAGTGTAAGCCTAACTTATATCTCACACAATCATTAAGCCTAACTTATGTCTCACAATCTTTCCATAATTATAATAAACAAAAATTAATCATTCAAAAAATAATCATTGGCGGTTTCCATAAATACAGATGCATATTATTAAGCTGGGTATGAATCGTAAAATTTTGGGTATCATATGTGTATAATCTCACTGCAGAGTATTAAGTCATAATAATTTTATATTTATAGAATCGTACCGTTATGATGGCTACCAATACCATGCTGACAGCAGGTTTATTTCTTACTAGTTTGGCAGTGTCTTGCCTGACTGTTCCTGTTTCTCTTGAACAAGGTGAGTTTTTTTGTTTTTGTCTTTTTCCTGCTATATTATTATTGTTTCCTATAAAAAAATTAGGTTTAAGATAGGGCTTCTTGAGTTTTTCCTAATTGAAAATTCCTGCAACGCTTTTAATTTTATAAACAGATACCAATCATTATATTAAAGTAATATAATTATCAAACAATTAATACTTAGTAACAAATTTGTTACTGATCGTTCTAAATAATGATTTGTCTATATATTGTGGGACGTACTGATCGTTCTGAGTGATGGTTAATCTGTATATTGTGGGACGTACTGATCGTTCTAAATAATGATTTGTCTATATATTGTGGGACGTACTGATCGTTCTGAATAATGGTTTGTCTGTATATTGTGGTACGTACTAATCGTTCTGAATAATGGTTTGTCTGTATATTGTGAGACGTACTGATCGTTCTGAATAGTGGTTAATCTGTATATTGTGGGACGTACTGATCGTTCTGAGTGATGGTTAATCTGTATATTGTGGGACGTACTGATCGTTCTGAATAATGGTTTGTCTGTATATTGTGGGACGTACTGATCGTTCTGAATAATGATTTGTCTGTATATTGTGGGACGTACTGATCGTTCTGAGTGATGGTTAATCTGTATATTGTGGGACGTACTGATCGTTCTGAGTGATGGTTAATCTGTATATTGTGTGGCGTGCTAGTAATTCTGAATAATGGTTAGTCTATGTATTGTCAGTCATTCTGAGCTGTGTTAACATACCGTTCATGAGACATACAGAATTGTTGTTAGTCTGAGATATGCCAGTCATTCTGAGCAGTGTTAACATACCGTTCATGAGACTTACAGAATTGTTGTTAGTCTGGGATATACCAGTCATTCTGAGCAGTGTTAACATACCGTTCATGAGACATACAGAATTGTTGTTAGTCTGGCATATACCAGTCATTCTGAACAATGGTTGTTCTGTACGTCGTAGAACTTAAGAGTACTTCGGAACTGTATTTAGTATATATAACAATAATCTTAAGTAATAATTAGACTGTGTGGACAATGGTGAGTCTATATATCGAGGGAAATGCGTCATTTTAGTGCATCAAGAAGTACTTTCACGGATTTCTAACTCAGAAATATTTATTGATTTTTCTTTCAAGTCACTTTGTTTGTTGTTAAGCACAAAGTTACACAGTGGGCTATTTGTGTTGTGCCAACCACGGGTATCTAAACCCGATTTTTAGCGTTATAAACCTTCAGACTTACCGCTTCAAATCAGTTCTATACATTTTAACAGGTTGAATCAATGTATATTGTTTATTCCGCTATCGATTACTTACACTATGCTGCGTTTGAATAGTTTATACAAACGACTGATCGCTCTTTCGTACTTTGAACAGTACCAGTCTGCACTGTATGTATAGCAATTTCGTCAACCTTATCAAGAATATTTAAAAAAAAATTTAAAACAGTAATATGTTTTTCCAAACTATTTTATCGACAGTTTTGCCCTGGCGACAATATAATGCAACACTATTATCTTAACAATAGTATTATGTAGCGATTTAGTCATCTTCACCAACAATATTGTCCTTGTAACAATATCATGTATTAGAACAATTAGCTTTGCATATTGTAGAGTTGTCATACTCATAAGTTGATGTAGCAGTATGTGAGGATGAATATTAGGTGTACGTTTCCCTGCTTTGTATTACAGGTTTTAAACGATATCTGGTTTAAATGTCACGTAATATAAAACTACTGCTGACGAATAATGATTAATACATATTATAATATGTGCATAGACGGATTTTACACACAAGATATAGAAAATAATTAGTAATAATCCCTCGCCTTACTCTAAAAGTAATCATATTATCAAGTGTCATAATCATGGCTGTTTATTTACTGTGAGGGTTTTAAATTCTTACTTTTAATATCAATAGCAAGTAAAATTTCGTTTGTTGTCGAATAATCCCTTCTCATGTTTACAACAATTCTTACTTTACCAAGCAATTTCGATCATTTATAACTACTGTTATTCTTATCTTTTTTGTCTCTCCTTTCTAGTTGGGCAAATAAACTAAACAAGAAAAAAACTAAATAAAATGTTGCGTAAATACTTTATTAATAATCATACAAAAGCTGTAAAGTAATAGTTATTTGAATTATCATCCATATAACAGCATCGTAATAACGTAATCATCCAGTGAAGGCATGGTCCAAAAGTGACGACAGGTGGTTCTCATACTTTTTTTTTTTTGCTGTTGTTATTTGACCTTTAAAAACTTTTTTTACGTGTTATAAAACCTGGAACATTATATAAATTTGATAAATATAACTTTAATTACTCAAAGTCTGTAAATATCTGGCTTTGCTATAAAACACACACACCCATCAGGCCCATTTTGACTTACTTGTTTTAGCACCATCTATAGGTTAATGCTATTGTATACGTATGCCATATTTGTCTTAATAACCTCAAAACTAAAATTTCCTATACTAAGAAATTTGTGGAATTTTGTACAGTTTATGAAAAATCCTAACTTTAAAAACAATAACGTTAACAGTGCAATTTTAAATAATGAAATCCCTGGATTACACCTAATTGAGAGATTAATCCATTATTAACATAATTAACCTGGACTTGTTGACGTTATTGTGGGGTAGGGTAGGGGGTGCGTCCTAATTTGTATTCATTATATAAAAAAAAACTTGTGTGAGTTCGGTAGATCAAGATTAAAAAACTCAATACTGAAAAGTATGGAATATTTTTTACCATTCTCGAGGTTTAAAAAATCAAAGATAAAAACGATTGTTTTAAAAAACAATCACAAAATTAAATGTACGAGTGGGATAATATTAGCTAACCTATTAGAGTAAAATACATTAGAAATACGACTAAGCTTATGTACAAACGGCTGATACTGTCATGAAGAATTTGTACATTTAATAATAAATATAACTGTGTTTGCGAAGCAAATATCTGGAATTACCTTGTCAGGATTTAAGGCTACGTTTCTATTGTAAATGTGCCCGGTATGGCCAGGAGGTTAGGGCCCCGGCATGGCCAGGTGGTTAGGGCGCTCGACTTGCAATCTGCGGGTCGCGGATTAGAATCACCGTCACACCAAACATACTCGCTCTTTCAGCCGTAGGAGCATTATAATGTGACGGTCAATCCCACTATTCGTTGGTAAAAGAGTAGCCCAAGAGTTGGCGGTGAGTGGTGATGACTAGCTGCCTTCCCTCTAGTCTTACACTGCTAAATTAGGGACGGCTAGCCAAATAGCCCTCGTGTAGCTTTGCGCGAAATTCTTAACAAACATGCAAAAAGAAAATTTCACTATGAAATATTATTTGAAGTTAATGTTAAAATTTGAAATGATGCACTCTTCCTATTTTTTGATTGGTGTATGCAGTCTGTGAATCTTGTATCTCAAAAGAACAAAAAATAAAGTTCAAAAGTGAAATTTTTATCAGGCTCTGTCATACGCTATTATATAATTGTCAAACCACCACGTGGGAAAATATCTCATAAAAATTGCAAATAAAATCTCCATATTTATTCAATGTTTAAAGCAGATTTCTCTCGTGAAATTAAAATCCAAGCGTGTCCTTCTCTAAACCTTACTATAACGTGGTTCACTCGAATTTCTACTCCCCGATTGGTTAATAGTCCCTTATGTCGTTATGGTGTATAATTTTATGTATTTTCCTGACAGGAAAGAGTAATGGATAAAATTGTGTAGGATGATAACCACAACTGCTTCTCAACATTTTTGAAAGAAGTGCCTTTCAAAAAAAGCTCTTTGTTATAAAAGTCCCTACGAAACATTACATACGATTGAACATAAGTTTATGGCATGCATATAATGGTTTGATTTATCATAACTGTAAGTCCTTCCAATACAGCAGCCCCCCTCCCTCTCAGTGGCACAGCAGGGTGTCTGCGGTCTTACAACGCTAGAAATCGGGTTTCGATACCCGTGGTTGGCAGAGCACAGATGGCCCATTTGTGTAGCCTTGTGCTTAACTTGAAAACAAACCAATACAGCAGAAGCAATATTGTGTAAATCCATACTGGAGAAAGTGGAAACTACTTATCGTTAAAGAAGACATACACGATTGTATGTATATAATAAGAACCAGAACCAGAAGAAGATAAATATGGTAAAACTAGTTCGATAAAAAAAAAAACTCCACAATTTTGAACCTTAGAGTTTATAACTAATTTCATCTTCATTTCTTTGTTTTGATAAATATCACCGATAAAGATTGCGTTCTTTATTGATTAGGGTATTGACCATAACTTTGTTGGTATACAGTATTGGATTTTTGCTGTTTTCGTCAGTGTTGGTTTGTGACTTCAATGACGTTCAACTTAAAACTGAGTCTTCTACAGTTACTCAAAATGATGCTACAATTGTCTTAAAGTGTATGAGCTAACTTGAAAATACATAGATTAGAAAGTTATAAATATTTTTTTTTAGCTTTTTTTGTTCGCTGGTGCTTCACAAGTATTAATGTAAACGATTGGTACTCTTTTATATCAAGAACGTTTGTTTGTTTGTTGTTAAGTACAAAACTACACAATTAGCTATCTGTGCTCTGCCAACCGCAGATATCGAAACCCGACTTGTAGCGTTATAAGCCCTCAGTTTTACCGGAGGGCATTTCAAGAACGAAATATTCACGTGTTTGAATATGTGTGAAACAAAAATGGCACTTTGTGACTTATAATGCGACATGAATAGCTTTCGTGACTGTACGTTTCTACTAATAAATATGTAAGCACGATAAAAGGCGTGTGTGTGAGTTGTATGTTGTTCAAGGATGGAACCCAGTAGTTTCGTGTTTTAACTTAAATGATTTTGAATATACTTACACAATCTGAAGTATCGATCCTATATGTATGACTTTAAGAAAGGCCACTGCCTGCATCAAAGACAGTTTGTTTGTTTGTTTTTGAATTTCG
>NW_013674058.1:20072-21938 GCF_000517525.1 Limulus polyphemus
GGGAAGGCAGCTATTATCACCACCCACCGCGAACTATTGGACTACTCGTTTACCAACGAATAGTGGGATTGACCGTCACATTATAACGCCCCCAAGGCTGAAAGGGCGGGCATGTTTGGTGTGACGGGGATTCGAACCCGCGACCCGCAGATTGCGAGTCGAGCGCCCTAACCACCTGGCCATGCCGGGCCATCAAAGACAGAAGAAAGCGTTAAATACACAGACCGATCCCACTTGACTCCTTAAATTACATTTAGGTTCAGAGAAATTTCATTCAAGTAAATGTAGTCATTATACAGTTACGAAAACAAACACTGAGATAAGACACAGTTCTTAATATTCAACAATACAGTTTTTAAATGAGTAGAAGGACAAGATTTCAAGTAGAAAAATATTTAAGTTATAGAACTGTTAGCGGTTGTTTCACGAGTGAGGAGGACCCCACCCCCCTTGACAGCCCTTGACAACACCTAGCCTCAATATTCGCTTCTAGTTTCTTTCTCTATATCTTTTTCTATGTTTATAAAGGTTGTTCATCTTTCTCTGGAATTATAATTTTTTTCAAAGAAGAAAAGATTGACAAAGGGCAGGATTCGAACCTTGGCGGGCACCTTACCTAGATCAGTGGTCGGCAACCTATGACCCGCGGGTTACTAAGTGACCCGCCAAAAGTTGCCTTCACCATTCAACCCGGAAGGACACAATCATTGTTCAGTTCAAATTTCTCGGATATGTGAGAAGAACAACGATATTAAAGGAAAGAGTCACGGCTACGGAGAATTTTAAGATCAATTTCAGGGAAAAATATCAAACTGGTCGAACTATTAATTTTTT
Source organism: Limulus polyphemus (assembly GCF_000517525.1). NCBI lineage: Eukaryota > Metazoa > Arthropoda > Merostomata > Xiphosura > Limulidae > Limulus > Limulus polyphemus. The sequence goes on from NW_013674058.1 coordinate 20,907, forward strand.
GTATGTAAATAAACATACACATTTAAAATACATGTACCGATATTAATAATTATATGATTATCACTGACCCAACACAATGCTGAATTTTTCAACAAAAAAAATAATTGACCCGCGATCAAAAAAGGTTGCCGACCACTGACCTAGATTAACTACCTTATCTTGAATGCTGTATATCTCAGGTCATAACTGCTAAGGCTAGAATTTGGCAAGACCCTTGAGCTATGCTGATTGGTTTACAAAGTTCAATATCTTTTTTTTTGGTATTCGAAGTTCTAACTTTCCTTAAAATTCCGGAGTACTGTTGTCTATGAAATGTGAGACTAATTACATCATTCTTATTTGCGGAAAGTCAAATACTTTTTTTCTTTTGTTTTCGTGCTAGTATATAATGCCTCTCCTGGGTCTAATGTGCACGTGAATACAGAATCCTTTACCTTTTGTGCGTTAAAAGTAATCGTACCAGAGCTCGTTAATGTATATAATATGTAGCAGAACTGGTTTAATGTCTCCATTTTTATGTTTAAAGTCGGCTTTTTTTGTATAAAACAGGTATCTGCTTAGATATTTCTGTCTGTTATTGGCTTTTATATTTCATTATATCATTCATTTTATGTGGTTAGTCTTTTCTGCTTGTTCATTTCTGGTAAAGATGCGGGTCTTCATTAGAAAGCTACTACTATTATGGTTTACTTTTTCATCTTTGTTATCAAGTGTCTGTTTGTTCTAATTTTAATTACTCAAACAATATTCAAGAAATATTTAATAATTTTAGCTGATTCTTTAGAGTTAAGTGTCGCTTTAAAAAAAAGTATTTTTATTGTTTGTTTTTAAACGCAAAGTTGCACAATGGTTATGCCCACATCACGGATCGAACCCGAATTATGGCAATATTAGTCTCCAAACTTATTGCTGAGACACCAGGAAACAAGTTCTTTTACAAGATATTATTTCTTTTGTAAGAAAGATAATACCCGTGATTAAATGTTCTGGTTTTGAATATTATATATGTTGAACTCATAAACATATATTTTG
>NW_013674058.1:22118-24588 GCF_000517525.1 Limulus polyphemus
AAAGTTGCACAATGGTTATGCCCACATCACGGATCGAACCCGAATTATGGCAATATTAGTCTCCAAACTTGTTGCTGAGACACCAGGAAACAGGTTCTTTTACAAGATATTATTTCTTTTGTAAGAAAGATAATACCCGTGATTAAATGTTCTGGTTTTGAATATTATATATGTTGAACTCATAAACATATATTTTGTTTGTTTGTAATTAAGCACAAAGCTACACAATGGACTATTTCTGCTCTGCCCACCACGGGTATCGAAACCCGGTTTCTAGCGTTGTAAGTCCGCAGACATACCGCTGTGCCACTGGGGGACGCACTCTAGTCAAAGAAACAATAATTTGGAATTCGTGTAATTTTCCCTTTCTGTCTGTGTTTATTATGATTAACGTAACACTTATTCCATAAAAGCTTAGCATGTGTAATTAATATTTTCCAGAAAAAAATTAAATCAAGTTTGGTTTATCGAGCTTGTTAAAATATAATCGACTTACAGGCAGCATTACGTTGAGTATTATTATAAAAGGCGAGTGGGCGATACTTAGGCCTTCCTATGCCATCAGTTTAATTAACTCCACTAGGTTATAGTGCAGGCCAAAATACCTTGAACAGCTAGAGCGACGACGTAAAACTAGGTTTCATCATCTAAGAATTGTCTTTCTGCTTCCCTTGCCTGAGGCCTGGATAGTTTAATTTCGTTTCAGTAAAAGACGTCAATATGCTGTTTGGCATTATATGTTAGAGTCGGAGTAATATTCTTTTTTTCACGGAGTAGTTTGTGCATCTTTAAGCCCCCCCCTCAATAGCTCGAAGGTAAGTTTGATGGCTTATAACGCTAAAATTTGTAGTTCGATCCCTACAATGGGTACAACACCAAAGTAGCCTAACAATGCAGATATTTAACTTCTACATATCTGGCGCCTCAAACGCACTAAATAACAACCTAATAAGTGATTTTGTTGAAGGATGCTAATATCGTGCACGTATATTAAGATTGATGTGTCTCTCCGTTTCATAGGTGCATTGAGGTTCAACGTAACTTTAAATGTTCCCACGCTCTTCAGGTGATTGCGCATGATTCGGGGAACATTTTCCAAACAAACGTTTCATTTATTTTGTTTCTTTTTGTGAACAAATAAAACATTCTACAGGCGGTTTTCATAACTCTCATTGACGTCATAAGCGAGATGGATTCAATCGATTTAGCCCGCAGTAAACAGTGGCGCTCTCTTGTCGTAGCTAATGTACGGCCATGTGGGCGTAAGCGTGTACTTTTACCTTGAATTAAGTATTGGAAGGTAACAACAACCGTATCATATCAGCTATGGTTCGTAGTTTTTAAACAAAGTATACATAACCTGAGAAGTTTGCTTGATCACATAATATTAGTAATAAAACCATATGCTGCAAAAAGCCAGTTAATAAGCTAGACATATAAAACAATCCTGATAAAAATAAGAAGCCTTTAAATATGCCCAGCACATTAAAAAAATACACGTTTGTATTATCAGATTTATTATTACCAACAAACAGCAACAATATATCTATATAATATAGCGGACTTGGTAGTAAACCTCTACCATACGACAGAGATAATACACGTTTGTATTATCAAATTTATTATTACCACCAAACAGCAACAATATATCTATATAATATAGCGGACTTGGTTATAAACCTCTACCATACGACAGAGATAATACACGTTTGTATTATCAAATTTATTATTACCAACAATATATCTATATAATATAGCGGACTTGGTTGTAAACCTCTACCATACGACAGAGATAATACACGTGTATTCGCGAATGAGAATGGTTAGACTTGGGGACAGAAATATATATTTTGGCAGGGAAGAAGTCATCTTCAGCTAAGACAGCTTTATTTTTCTAACAGATGGTTGTCCTTTGGAACGGGTTGCCTTCTGATGTGGTGGGTGTAGTTCTTTTAAGAGATTTTAAAATAAAACTTGAAAAATACTTGAATGATAATGGCTGGTTTTGTGGGTTTGTTTTAGAGTTTAGCTTAATTTAGTGGATAAAACAGCCTAGATGGACCAAAATGTCCTTGTTATCCTTTAATGTTAATCTACTATGGGTTAATCTCACCTTAAGAGAACTATGTTCCAGATTCTATTCTGCCCTTGGTTTATTTTTTCGTCCTTATTGTGCTCAAGCTGATGGCCATAGTACATATATTTTGCACAATACAAAAACTTCTGTTGTAACAAGTTTTGCGAATGACGGCAAGGCCAGTCTTAGACCATACATCTTTTCACAGATCACTGCACGTATACGGTCGACAACCAAGTATAAACAGACAAGGCACGAAATTCTGTTGGAGTTGCATTAAGTTACTTGTTGATTCTGAGGTGTGTTTGGAAGTTGGAGAATATCTAGGTTGTAAACCTTTGTCAACTTCAAATTCCCTTTTTTACTGCCTTGTTAACGGCACCAGAAGATGTG
>NW_013674058.1:24631-28246 GCF_000517525.1 Limulus polyphemus
GTATCAATAAGCAATAATCCTAGTTATAACATCAAACAATAGTCACTGGTAAAAGAAAGGATTGTAAAGTATAAGCAGTTATCCTTGTATCAATAAGCAATAATCCTAGTTATAACATCAAACAATAGTCACTGGTAAAAGAAAGGATTGTAAAGTATAAGCAGTCATCCTTGTATCAATAAGCCATAATCCTAGTTATAACATCAAACAATAGTCACTGGTAAAATAAAGGATTGTAAATTATAAGCACTCATCCTTGTATCAATAAGCCATAATCCTAGTTATAACATCAAACAATAGTCACTGGTAAAAGAAAGAATTGTAAAGTATAAGCAGTCATCCTTGTATCATTATAGTCTTCTCTACGTTTAATGGATTTGTTTGTAGTTAAGCACAAAGCTACATAATGGGCTTTCTGTGCTCTGCCCACCACGGGTATCGAGATCCGGTTTCTAGGGTTGTAAGTCCGCAGAAATACCGCTGTGCCATTCGGGGGCGTGATTAATGGAAATATGAAAATAAATTCAATGGGCATTTTTAATCACTTCTATTTATAACATCTCAATCAACGAAAACAAAATAGGCTAATGAAGCATGGCGTTTCTAAATCTTCATTATTCTATTTATTAAAGCTGAATAACTCGTTTTTAAGATTACCCTTTGTGCGTGTGAACTGTTTGTTAATGATGAACTAGTAGGTGTTTGTTAATATTTGCTCAATATCCAAGTTTACATAACCCACTTATTTAGCCATGTCATTAAGCAGGCGTTAAGGATGAATAAAATAAGCGATTGCCCAAATCACCAAATGATCAGGAAGGGGAGGAGGAGGTCTTCAGTGTGAGTAGGGACGCAACCTTAATTTCTGCCTAAGATGCCAATTAAACACACGCCGGGTACTTAAATGCAGGCCATTGTTGGTATCCAAAGGAACAGAGGACATCATAATATTTAACTGGAACCTTTTAAAGTATCTTGTTAAAGAAGAAAATCTAGACAGATGATGCTCGAATTATTGAAAATGCGGATTTCTCGAAATAGTTTTCTAAATCGGTGTTTGTCAATCTTTTTAACACCATATACCCCGGTAAAAACCCATGGACCGTTAGCAGAATGTGCAATTTATGGACTATAGAATTGAAGCCCACAAAATGTAATAATTTATACACAGAGTTGTGAAAACAGGTTTGAAAGGATTTAAAAAAAAAATTTAACATTAATAATTATTCAGAAATAATAGTATATATATTTTTATTATCAAAGGCACAAACATTCGAATAAAAATCACGCGCGTAAAAACTGCCAAAGATGTCGAAAAACCGTAGGTGTAATAATCCATGTGTTGACAGAGGATTTTGTTCTTAGAACTTTCGTAATCACAGATAAAAAAAAAAATGTGTGTGGGTGAAAATCTTCCTCGTGTTTCAAGTAAACAGCAGTAATAATCAATTCATATTTCAGTATCATTTCGAATCTTGCGAAACGACACGAAAAGAAATGAATTAAAATTGTTTACAGCCTCTGTACTTGGATTTAGATATTGAACATTAGTTTGCTTACGCTAAATTAAATTATGACAAATGTTTCGCGTTAAAGAATTCCCTAAAGTAAACTTCATCTAAAAATGAATAGGTTTCGTATGTTCAAGTGATTTTTGTACAAAATTACCGAGACCACCATAATATATATTTGTAAGATTTTATACTTGCATTTCTAGAGTAAATCTCCCAACTAAATGAGATTTATGTATTAAAATATAGAATTAGGATCCTCCATTTTTATTTATACTTCCATACTCGATTGAGATAAACAACCAACCCATCAATTTTGCTAAGCCTAATATGATCAGTCAACATTGCATTATGTATTAAAATATACAGTTAGGATCCTCGTTTTTAGTTATACTTCCATACTTGATTGAGATAAACAACCAACCCATAAATTTTGTTAAACCTAATATGATCAGTCAACATTACATTATGTATTAAAATATACAGTTAGGATCCTCATTTTTAGTTATACTCCCATACTTGATTGAGATAAAGAACCAACCCATCAATTTTTGTTAAGCCTAATATGATTAGTCAACATTACTTGCTCTCAAATGTGGTTCATCTGGAGGAGATGGAGCAGTATTTTCCCTTCTTAATGAGATAGTTTATTTCTTTGAGTCTGTTCTGTAATGATATACATTTAATGGTTAATTAATCACCTCGATTACAACTAAAAGAAATAAAAGGCTGGGAAATGCAAGTATAATAAAAACTGTAAAATGATTAATCTTCCATAGCAAGATCAACATGTTTCAGTCTTTGTAGCGTCAGACAGACAACTCATAATATTTTTTCATGCAAGAGAAGTAGCGAATAATTGAACAAAGAGTCAAGAAATAGGGGTAGAGCGGCACGAAGTTTATAAAATATTTTAATATGAATATTACATTTCAAGTTGTTTTCGGTATGTTACAAAAATCACAATAGTTTGACTCCATACAGTTCAAACGAAAGCAAACAATAACAAACTGAATTCCATTAGTTATCTTTTTATCACTCATAAGATGGAAACGGATTTATGCAAGTATATAGCTATCTTACACTTTGTCAGCCTTACCCGGCTATAACTGTAAATACTTTGGATTTTAAATAATTTTAGTAATTGAGTTTACATAACATATTTTTGTATTCTGTGAAATATATTTTAACAGCCAAAACATAAAATATAAACCAGTTAGTAAATAGCATCTAGTATTAATAATAATAATTAGACGTAGGTGATCGTATAGGCTACTAAACATGACAATTACTGATATCCAATCGTCACAACCTCACCGTAAATACTTAAAATGAATTAGAATTCCGCATACGCAACAATGAAGTAGCATTTCGTCACAGATCCTAACTGTGGCATCCCAGCATACGCAACAATGAAGTAGCATTTTGTCACAGATCCCAACTGTGGCATCCCAGCATACGCAACAATGAAGTAGCATTTCGTCACAGATCCATAACTGTGGCATCCCAGCATACGCAACAATGAAGTAGCATTTTGTCACAGATCCCAACTGTGGGATCCCAGCATACGCAACAATGAAGTAGCATTTTGTCACAGATCATAACTGTGGCATCACAGCATACGCAACAATGAAGTAGCATTTCGTCACAGATCCTAACTATGGTATCCTAGGCAACTTGTTTAACACCGATATATGTGGTTTACGGCGAGTTTCCAACCTTTTAGCATTGCAATACAATTCTGGCAGACTTATATGTGGCTTTTTAAGAAACGATATCCATGTATCAAAACTGTTAAACGAAGCAGAGCCAAAGAACACAACATTTCAAAGAAGTAGTCTTTAATGTTGTTCGTGTCAGTAATGGACTCTGAAACTACACACTAAACCAACGTCCTTGTCCCCAGAGTGGGGGCAATGGCTATTAATGTGACTGTCCGACCCAAAAGACCATCGTGATGAAGCTAACCACATCTTCTGGTGCCGTTAACAAGGCAGTAAAAAAGGGAATTTGAAGTTGACAAAGGTTTACAACCTAGATATTCTCCAACTTCCAAACACACCTCAGAATCAACACCTCAGCTTAATGCAACTCCAACAGAATT
>NW_013674059.1:0-1996 GCF_000517525.1 Limulus polyphemus
ATATTGATATAGTGTTCAGGGTGGATTCAGTTATACATTAACATAGTGTTCAGGGTGGATTCAGTTATACATTAACATAGTGTTCAGGGTGGATTCAATTATACATTAACATAGTGTTCATGGTGGATTCAGTTATACATTAACATAGTGTTCAGGGTGGATTCAGTTATACATTAACATAGTGTTCAGGGTGGATTCAATTATACATTAACATAGTGTTCAGGGTGGATTCAGTCATACATTAATATAGTGTTCAGGGTGGATTCTGTCATACATTAACATAGTGTTCAGAGTTGATTCAGTGATACATTAACATAGTGTTCAGGGTGGATTCAGTGATACATTAACATAGTGTTCAGGGTGGATTCAATTATACATTAACATAGTGTTCAGGGTGGATTCAGTCATACATTAACATAGTGTTCAGGGTGGATTCAATTATACATTAACATAGAGTTCAGGGTGGATTCAATTATACATTAACATAGTGTTCAGGGTGGATTCTGTCATACATTAACCTAGTGTTCAGGGTGGATTCAGTGATACATTAACATAGTGTTCAGGGTGGATTCAGTGATACATTAACATAGTATTCAGGGTGGATTCAGTGATACATTAACACAGTGTTCAGGGTGGATTCAATTATACATTAACATAGTGTTCAGGGTGGATTCAGTGATACATTAACATAGTGTTCAGGGTGGATTCAGTGATACATTAACATAGTTTTCAGGGTGGATTCAATCATACATTAACATAGTGTTCAGGGTGGATTCAATTATACATTAACATAGTGTTCAAGGTGGATTCAATTATACATTAACATAGTGTTCAGGGTGGATTCAGTCATACATTAACATAGTGTTCAGGGTGGATTCTGTCATACATCAACATATGTCAAGACATATTTTACAAAACTAACAGTTAAGGAAATTATTCAAAACTTTTCTTTCAAAGCTGCTTTGTTTTTACACTGGAATATTTTTTACAATAAAACTATAAGTGTCATTCTTAAAACTGTGATTTACTGTGACTCTTGTCTTATTGAGGGTGACTTGTTTTATTGAGTATGACCCTTGTTTTATGGAGTGTAGCTCTTGACCTATTAAGTGTGACTCCTTTGTTACCGAGTATCTTTCTGTAATTCATGATTTAAAATGAGGTTGTATATGACAAGCGCTAGTTCAGATTTAACAATCTTTCTGAGAGTTCTAATACTCCCAACTGTCTTGATGCACCTGAACAGAGGTTCAGAGCAGAGGTTCATCTGGGAAGATCGCTTCGAAGTTGTAAGAAACGCTATGTCTGCTAGCTATCTAGTCAGTCTTTAACTAAGCCTAGCTAAGCAGTTACCGTTAATTGAGGTACAATTGTAACAAAACTACACTCAAAGTGAAATATTTGTGTGGAAGAAGAAATTTGATGAATATTTCGATTAACGAACTCAAAGTTCTCTCTTCCGTAATTGATTTCATTTTAAAACATCAACTTCTACCATATTGTAAGTGTAACATAACAACGAAACATTGGTCAGCAGGTTAAGGATTAGACTCCAGAGTGAAATCTTCTGTAAACTCATATGTCCACTTGTCACTGACCCATATATACACTTGTCACTGACCCATATGTACACTTGTCACTAATCTATTTATCTATTTGTCACTGACCATATATGTCCACTTGTCACTAACCCATATGTCCACTTGTCACTAACCCATATGTCCACTTGTCACTGACCCATATGTCCACTTGTCACTGACCCATATGTCCACTTGTCACTGACCTATATGTCCACTTGTCACTAACCTATATGTCACTGACCCATATGTCCACTTGTCACTAACCTATTTGTCACTGACCCATATGTCCACTTGTCACTGACCTATTTGTCACTGATCCATATGTCCACTTGTCACTAACCTATTTGTCACTGACCCATATGTCCACTTGTCACTGACCTATTTGTCACTGATCCATATGTCCACTTGTCACTAAC
>NW_013674059.1:2435-5474 GCF_000517525.1 Limulus polyphemus
CTATTTGTCACTGACCCATATGTCCACTTGTCACTAACCTATATGTCACTGACCCATATGTCCACTTGTCACTGACCTATATGTCCACTTGTCACTAACCTATATGTCACTGACCCATATGTCCACTTGTCACTGACCCATATACTCACATCTTATCTATTCCCTACTCATTCTTTATGTATTTATTCAATCCTTCATTTTTTCCTTCACGTATTCCTACTGTAGCTCGAACACCCCCACCCCATTTTTTTACAAGTATACTCTAAGCTTATTAAGTTGAAATTGCAAGAACGAGACTGATATATATTTTTGTTTAATATATGCCCTCACCTGGAATTCCTAAGTAATTATTTGAATGCGTTTAAGACGGGTAAGCCAGTTTTGTTTACTTATGTAATTGGTTGACTGAGCAAGCGTAAGAATGTTTGTTTTTCCTGTTAACGTGCATGGTTGATATCCCATTATCTTAGTAGTAGTCCATTTGATCGTCGACGTGATGAGTTATTATAGATAGATCGGTTTTACCAAGACTTCTACGTTCCTGATTGTAACTATTGTTAGTAGTTTTATTTCTTAAATACGTTGGACACCAGTAATCTCGTAACAAGGCTTGGATGATTACGTATATTAATAACCATAATGATAAACACTTGCCACAACCTGTAGGCTTACAACGATAATATTCGGGGTTCGATACCCGTGGTGGGCAGAGTACGGATAGCCCGTAAATACTAAATTACGATAGTTTTTTCAAATTGTTGTTTTATTTTGTTGGTAAGTCTTAAAACAGTGTTACCATGGTTATTTGGCGCCATACGAGGTTCCTAAGTACAGAGTTTGGTTTATGATATTTCAAAATAAATTATTCTGGATACCGTCATACACCGCGCTGCTAGAAAACTATGAACAAAATAAAGACTGAAATGTCTTTTGAGTACCAAAGTGAATCCCAAGTTCGAGTCTTGCCCAATTTCTACTTTTTCAAAAAAAAGAAGAAAAAATCAACTTTTTTCACAAAAAAAGGTCCTATTTATCTGTTTTTAAACATTTACGCTTTGCACTGTAAAAATAACTGTTTCCTGGACCTTGTGTTCATTGAATCTCCGTTTAGTTTTTTTCTTTTATAGGTGAAATAATATATTAACAGTGTTCTTGTAGGAGAAATACAAAATTCTCATATCGGGATTTTTTGTAGTATGACAGAAAGAGTCTTTAATTTTTTTTAATATTATAAAGAGGCAAATACGACCATCATTTTGGTTTTTTATTTACACTATGTACAAAGAGCTAACCCCTCTTTATAACAACGCCGTGGCATCACGGTTAACATCCTTAGAACCTGTATATATATATATATATGTATTTGGTCCAAGGCGACGTTCTAACCATTCGACAGTGCAATGCTGCCAGGGGTATCTGATGGTTGGAAAAGTTATTACGGCTGTTCCCAAAGGGGTGACCGTTTTTTTAGAAGGGTGCTATCGTTGTTCTGTAAACAACGTGCACAGCAGGACGTTTAGGACAGCAATAAGCACTGAAACCACACCTAAAGCCAATCTGGATCAACGCCCTCATCCCCCACCGGATCAACGCCCTCACCGTAGAGAGAGAAAGCTATGGTTATGAAAGATACTTCGATACAGCCACGGCCATAAAGCTGGTCATCTCTCGTGGTCCCGCTAACACGATAACAAACATGGATTTAAAGTTGACGAAGACTCATCAGACAGAAGTTGCTAAAATTTCAGTTACCCTTCGAAATCAGTGGGGTTTTTTTTAATAAAAAAGATGTCCGACGACGGAGGAGGTATTTTGAGAGCAGCAAAAAACATGGAACAACAGTCCTGCTCAGGAGGAATTATCCTCAGGGAGGTAATTTCTGATGTGATTATTTGTACTACCATAAAGTCGAGGAAAAGTAAATTGATACAAGTTAAATAGGGTAAGTCGGAAAATTAAAAAACAGAAAAAAAAAAGACTGAAATGTTTAGAAGAAGTGTAAAAGATGCGAAAATAGGACAGAAGAAAGGAATGTTAAGGAGACAAGGTGTTTTGTACAGTGGTGTTGCGCATGCGTGCCATTGTTAATTCATTCCTTCTCATTGGTAAGTAACGGTGTCTATTTGAACTAGCTGGACCAATGAGAGATCTCTGTTATCATCGTCTCGTTTTCGAGCCTAGAATTTAAAGCAGAAATTTGATTATTGTACAGATTGCCTAACGCACCATGTTCCAGTAACAAAGAAACCGGGTTAGCGTGTTTTATAGATTTCCTGAACCAATTACATTGTCATAACCTTCACACTGTTTATTATTTGATTTAAGAGTTTAATAACCTTGTACTAGGTTTCTAACCGGTTAATTTTTTTCTGTCCGTTAAATACGCCCTCTTGTAGTCGGAAGGGTTAGTACTCGCATAGACGGAGAAATAGATAAGCAGATAAATAAAACACTGAAGGGAGAGACAGACAAATATATGAATAAAGACTGACAGAGAGACAGCTATACAAATATATGAATAAAGACTGACAGAGAGACAGTTATACAAATACATAAATAAAAACAGAAACGGCCAGACAAACAGATAAAGAAAGAAAGAAAGAGACAGACGGATAGATCAAGGGACACTAATAAAAAATAGATAAATTAAAAGACAGAAATAGATAAACACAAATACGGATGGATAGTTGATTAGAAGACATACATACGAAGACAGATAAACACAGACGTCTTCAGACAGTCTTAGTAGCTTTGCCATAAATACGTGAGCGTTAAAACAGAGAACGAATAGTGTTTGGTTAAAGAGTAGATAAAAGTAATATTCAGAATTGAAACTCGTGATTATTCCAAGTTTTCTTCGCCTGAAGATTAATTTTAGGTCATCTAAAAACTTATGTTGAAGTTATATTTGTTGCTAAGCTATACAGTGGTCCATCTCTTCTCTGCCCACCGCGGGTATCGAAGCCCGGATTTCACCATCGTGAATTCGTAAACTTATGGGGAAGTCGTTGAGACAAAGTACAGTATATATATATATAA
>NW_013674059.1:6233-7979 GCF_000517525.1 Limulus polyphemus
TCAGGTGTATTATTTATTTTTATGTATTAAACGTGACAAGTCAGGTGTATTATTTATGTTATATATATTAAACGTGACAAGTCAGGTGTTATTTTTTATGTATTAAACGTGACAAGTCAGGTGTTATTTTTATGTATTAAACGTGACAAGTCAGGTGTATTATTTATGTTATATATATTAAACGTGACAAGTCAGGTGTTATTTTTTATGTATTAAACGTGACAAGTCAGGTGTTATTTTTATGTATTAAACGTGACAAGTCAGGTGTATTATTTATGTTATATATATTAAACGTGACAAGTCATGTGTTATTTTTTATGTATTAAACGTGACAAGTCAGGTGTTATTTTTATGTATTGAACGTGACAAGTCAGGTGTTATTTTTATGTATTAAACGTGACAAGTCAGGTGTATTATTTAAAGCGTATACTTTAAATATTTTGTTGTTCGTCGTTTATAAACGTGGAAAGTATCTCCACCTATTTGTGTCTCTCTCAGTTATGCACCTGGAAAAATGGACGTGTCTAACTACATAACTTGAACGTCATTACATCAACGGAAAAACAGATATCTAAACATGACGTCAGGATTAACGTCACAACCGATAAAAATGATAGCTATGTAATCATACTAAGTATCACTTCCACGGTCTCCTTGACGACGGTTTTTGGTGGAAATAACACGTCGTCTTGGTCAACATCGTACACATAAAGCTATATTAAGTCTCTGAACGATGATATTTTTTTACTGTTGCCTGTTAAACTCGTCCTCATTTCATCAAAAATCCTTTTAACTCTCGTTGCACTAAAAAAAAAAAATCAGGTTGGTTACGTTTACTGGTCTCAAGACATTACACAGCACTTAAGTGTTCTCGGTCCTGAGCTAACACGCTACTATACTTTAATTTTCTTTCACAAAAGTAGGTGCCTCCCCCACCCCCATGTGATTCTGAGAACTGAACATCTGAAACGTGGAAAATATACATATTCGCCACATAGAAGATGAGCTGCACGTGGTCTAGTGGTGCGCGTGCCGGGCTGCTGATCAGAGGGTCCAGGATTCGTGACGAGATGCTGCTGAATACGCCTAATATTTTTAGCTGTGGGTGCATTATAAACGGGACAGTCAGTCTTGTTATCCAGGTTGAAGATTCCAATGCTTTATTATCATTTTTTAAATCATGTTTTACACGAAGTTCAGATCAAGTTTTAACCATCTGGACCTGCCGTCATATAAGCTGGCAATAAGCCATTCCTTTAGGGAACATTTCCGGCTCCACAAGATACAATGTAGTAAGTCTGGAGAGATTGGGACGTTAAGACTTTAACTGGAGAGAAATGTCGGGAATACATATATGTATATTAGACAATTAGATGTTGAAACAAACTTTTGTTCCTACGACTGTTCTATAAAGTGGTTATTTTTATTATCGTTCTTTAAACTTAACCACCCTATTTCTGTTATTATAGTTCTTTAAACTTAACCACCCGATTTCTATTATTATCGCTCTTTAAGCTTAATCACCCTATTTCTATTATTATCGTTCTTTAAACTTAACCACCCTATTTCTATTATTATCGTTCTTTAAACTTAACCACCCTATTTCTGTTATTATCGTTCCTTAAACTTAACCACCCTATTTCTATTATTATCGTTCTTTAAGCTTAACCACCCTATTTCTGTTATTATCGTTCTTTAAACTTAACCATCCGGTTTCTATTATTATCGTTCTTTAAACTTAACCAC
>NW_013674059.1:8877-29698 GCF_000517525.1 Limulus polyphemus
TACTGGATATCTATATCGATCTGTACTGGATATCTACATCGATCTGTACTGGATATCTATATTGATCTGTACTGGATATATATATTGATCTGTACTGGATATCTATATTGATCTGTACTGGAAAAAAAATTGATCTGTACTGGATATCTATATTGATCTGTACTGGATATCTACATTGATCTGTACTGGATATCTACATCGATCTGTACTGGATATCTGCATCGATCTGTACTGGATATCTATATTGATATGTACTGGATATCTACATCGATCTGTACTGGATATATATATTGATCTGTACTGGATATTTACATTGATCTGTACTGGATATCTATATTGATCTGTACTGGATATCTACATCGATCTGTACTGGATATCTACATCGATATGTACTGGATATCTATATTGATCTGTACTGGATATCTATATCGATCTGTACTGGATATCTATATTGATCTGTACTGGATATATATATTGATCTGTACTGGATATCTACATTGATATGTACTGGATATATATATTGATCTGTACTGGATATCTACATTGATATGTACTGGATATATATATTGATCTGTACTGGATATCTACATCGATCTGTACTGAATATCTATATTGATCTGTACTGGATATCTACATCGATCTGTACTGGATATCTATATTGATCTGTACTAGATATCTATATCGATCTGTACTAGATATCTATATTGATCTGTACTGGATATATATATATTGATCTGTACTGGATATCTATATTGATCTGTACTGGATATCTACATCGATCTGTACTGGATATCATATTGATCTGTACTGGATATCTACATTGATCTGTACTGGATATATATATTGATCTGTACTGGATATATATATTGATCTGTACTGGATATCTATATTGATCTGTACTGGATATCTATATTGATCTGTACTGATATCTACATTGATATGTACTGGATATCTATATCGATCTGTACTGGATATCTACATCGATCTGTACTGGATATCTATATTGATATGTACTGGATATCTATATGGATTTGTACTGGATATCTATATTGATCTGTACTGGATATCTATATTGATCTGTACTAGATATCTATATCGATCTGTACTGGATATCTATATTGATCTGTACTGGATATATATATTGATCTGTACTGGATATCTACATCGATCTGTACTGAATATCTACATTGATCTGTACTGGATATCTATATTGATCTGTACTGGATATCTACATCGATCTGTACTGGATATCTACATGGATCTGTACTGGATATCTATATTGATCTGTACTGGATATATATATTGATCTGTACTGGATATCTACATTGATCTGTACTGGATATCTACATCGATCTGTACTGGATATCTATATTGATCTGTACCGGATATCTATATTGATCTGTACTGGATATCTATATTGATCTGTATTGGATATCTACATTGATCTGTACTGGATATCTATATTGATCTGTACTGGATATCTATATTGATCTGTACTGGATATCTATATTGATCTGTACTGGATATCTACATTGATCTGTACTGGATATATATATTGATCTGTACTTGATGTCTACATGGATCTGTACTGGATATCTATATTGATTTGTACTGGATATCTATATTGATCTGTACTGGATATCTATATTGATCTGTACTGGATATATATATTGATCTGTACTGGATATCTACATCGATATGTACTGGATATGTACATCGATCTGTACTGGATATCTATATTGATCTGTACTGGATATCTACATCGATCTGTACTGGATATAATATATAGTACAGATCAATATAGATATCCAGTACAGATCGATATAGATATCCAGTACAGATCGATGTAGATATCCAGTACAGATCAATATAGATATCCAGTACAGATCAATGTAGATATCCAGTACAGATCGGATATATATATTGATCTGTACTGGATATCTATATTGATCTGTACTGGATATCTACATCGATCTGTACTGGATATCTACATTGATCTGTACTGGATATCTTTATTGATCTGTACTGGATATCTACATTGATCTGTACTGAATATCTACATCGATCTGTACTGGATATCTATATCGATCTGTACTAGATATCTATATTGATCTGTACTAGATAGCTATATCGATCTGTGACCTGTGAATCTGTGAGTCCCAAGAAAATGAACGATGGTTAATTACAAGGTAATGAGGGAATTAAACATGGGATTTAGTAACGTTATATACATACTGTATCACCTGTTGGAAGGTCAAAGTTCAGGGAAGTAGGAATGGAATATAATAACATCAGATTTATATTATGTCATATGTTGGCATGGGGAGGTTTGGAGAAGAAGAAATAGGGTGTAGGAACGTTACATAATATCGTATCTTTTCTAGGGGTCTCATTGGTTGCAACTTTTTTGCCATGAAGATTTCTCAGACGATACAGTGGAATATATTTCGTAAAAAAAAGAAGAAAAAGTATTATTTTACCAGCAACTTCGTTTCTTAAACTATAACAGAATACAGACAGCTATACCATTTAATTTCATGACGTCGTCCACTGGAATATTGTTGTTTGACGCAAGACTCCCGAACCCCTCGATAGGAATTTTTAATTTATCTTTCTTTGAGGTACAGGTTTGGCAAAGAGAACACTAGCACACGCAAAGCTCCATAGCAGAACATATCAGTATATCTAACGTGATTCGTTTGATAATGACTCTTACTACTAGCACGTGAACTTTCGTTGTTATATTAGGTCATGCAAAGTTCTCCCCTGTGGCGCATAATGACTATTTTCTTCTGACTTGAGATGAAACAGCATTTGTAATTCACATGATACAGTTAGATGGCGATTTCAGACGAACGTGGTTTGCAAGAGAATCTGGACAAGTTAGTGGTAATGTTTCACGAAGAAACGGTACTATAGCGTTATAAATCTTATAACGTGTTAGATATCTGGAACTTTCCCCACAAAATCTTCAGTTTCTAGGAAAATAAAATAAAGACTTGGTTGATGTATTTCACTAAATTTCGAATAAAAAAGCAATATTAATACTGCAAAGTTACAAACTATAAACCTGAGATTCGAACACGTACCGGTCTTCCATTCATAAGCAGCTAGGCCTAATGACAATTTTTTTTCCCCAAGATCACAGACATCTGTCTTTCGTTATCGTCATTTCCTGTAAAGTTCATCGCATTAGGTCAAATACAATAAAAGTTACGTAAATGAAGGAGAATAGGACATGAAAAAATACAGATTTTTGGCTGTGACACGTAGTTTCTGATAAACCAATCCTTCATAGTCATATTATTTCATAATACTCTTAGGATCTACGCCGCAACTGTTTGTTGATGGTGACGCTGTTGATAAAGTTCTAGCGCACTTTGAAAAAGGCTTAACCTAGAAAAAACACTTTTGTATTAAGTAATTTATTTGGATTATTACCCCGTTATTTTAGTTTTTAATTCAGAAGCTTTCGACTCAATTAGCTAAGTCTTCTACAGACGCGAGACGTTTAGTAAACAACAGAATCTAACGGAACAATTCGAATTACAAGTTGCCAAGCAACAAGATAAAACAAGAACGTGCCCTACGTTTCTATACAAAAATAAGCCTGAAGTATAATAAGCTAAAATAAAATAATAATACAAGGTAAAGAAATAAGCATGGCGGCTCGTAGAATGGCTTTGAGTTTTTCAAGTACAAACTTTTAGCTCATAGCTCCGTCATCTCTTGACTGATTTGAGATCTAATTACAATTAGCAGATCAAATCCTTTCGATTGATGTATTTGATCACGCCCAAGATCTCATAGATTACGTTTCTCTAATTCTGCCTAAAATAAATTCAGTTTGAGGTTTAGGCTGGTAGAGATTCTTAATGAATAATAAAATCGAATCGGGTATACGTGTGCCCCACGCTTGGTATAGTTGGCGCACAAAAATATAGTTAATAAAAAGTTAAAAAAAGGTCCATAGATTAATTTATCCTAATCCTGCCTTTGAGAATTTTAAGTGCCGCCGTTATTGAGGATTCCCTTTTATTTCTTAAACTTTTTCTCTTAGATCTTCTGTGAGGTTTATATATATGTGTGTGTGTCTGTATACACCATCTTTGCTGTGCCCACCTCGAGTATCAAACCCGGTTTTTAACATTATAAACCGACAGATTTACCGCAGAATCATTAGTAGACCACCAATTTACTCAAATTTCTGTTGTATAGGTTTAATTAATACGTTAATGGGTTTAATCTTGTACAAGGCGTTAGATATTTGTTTTAGAATATGTTATTACACGTGGAAATCGCGTGATTACTTTTCTTGCGCCAAAGGTTTAATTCGTTTATGAAACAGAAGTTAACTGATCTATGAAATATCTTAACGCTATCCACTTTTAATTTACAATATAACCGAATAATTAGTTAAAAACCTGTAGAGTGTAGAGGACGCTGAATATCTGTTTTAAGGAGTGTTGCCCTGCACGTGGAGATCTGATGATTATTTTGGTGAGAAAAATATAAGTGTTGTACATTTCATTTCCGCTTCTTTCCTTAGGCTTAACATACTGTATATTAGTATTTAACAACGTATACATTTTTGCGCTGTATTTTTTTTATTTGATATATTAAAGCAGGTTACTCTTTAGCCATCCCGAGTTTCTACCCTAAGGAAACGGGTCTCATTTCTCGGGAAGTCATAATTTCTCTCATTTTGTTGGATTTCTTTTTGTAAGTTTTCAATTTCCCTTTGAATTGTAGATTTAACGAAGTATTTGTTCCCCGGTGGGACAACGGTAAATTTACGTACTCACAATGCTAAAACTCGAGGTTCGACTCCCTACAGCGAACACAGCACATATCCCAATGTGGCTTTGTTCTAAAACAGACAAACGAAATAATTACCTTCAAGATAATATATATTGTTACGACAGCGGTAGTCACGTGACGCTGGTAATACGTCATGATATTCTAGAAAGATCGGGGAACATCACGAAGAATCCAGTATATGCTAGGCGCCCTCTATTCCTGTATATAAGTGCGCCGGATTAATCGAAATTGAATTGCAGACAGGCAGAGATAAAGACGGACAATTGAGTCATGCGCGGTAGTAGGCGTGAATCGTTCGTTGTGAATTATAGCGTTTGTTAAGTTATTAAAGTGACTGTGAAAATGAAGTGTATTGCAAAGTTGTATTGAGAAAAAAAATAAACTAGTTTTATTTAAGAAAGGGCTTGTATCGCCGAAGTTCTTCGGAAAGAATTTTTACGAGTAATTAATAAACGACCAGAGACGTAACAATATATAATATAATACGTTATGTATCATAGTTTTATCTTTTTTACCCTCTATAGTCTATTAAGCGCAGAAGGCCATTGATGTATCTCTGCAGGAAATTTTTGAAATAAACAAATAATCCACAGCAATGAAGTTTCTTGTTTTTCCAAAATTCAGTCATAAGCACACCAGTCTGTTTTTATCTGAACAACCTGAATAATTTTACGAACTTACTTAAGTTTATAATACAGATGTCTGTAATTACTTACGTTTTTCCTTGTTGTCCCCCGTTGTAAGGAGTGTTGCCATGCACGTGTAGATCTCATGAATATTTTGGTGAGAAAATATAGCATTTAATTTCCGCTTCTTTACACATTTTATTTAATTTATTTTCCTACTTTAAAAAGTCACTTGTTTCACCCTTCTCTTTTGTTGTTAGAACTCTGATTTATTTTCCATCGCGTTATTTTGATAGTTTTGATTTTTTCTTCTTACTTTCCATTTTCTCTTTTCATCTGTCTTTCAAAATATTTTTAGACTCTATTTATTTTTATCTTTTTTATTGTCTTATGTTTTTTTTTCTTTTCAACAAGTTTTTCTGTATTTTTATTTTCTATGTTGCTTTTTTCTTCTAAATCTTTATTCATTGCATTAACATTATTATTTTTAATTGACAAACTCGATTTTCAAGTAATTCCCCGATGTTTCTTACTTTATGAAATAATTTATTAAGCTCCAAAAACTGAGCAAATTGAAACACAATCAAAACCAAACTTGGTGGTGATGGTAAAACAGATAAAATTTGGATGAGATCCTGTGTAAAATCTTTAACTTCTGTATCAAAGTTTAGGATTACAAGTTTTGATAAAGTGTTGCCCCCTATATCGTCATCACACTATTTTTTTTTTCTTGAGTTCCGAGGCCGCTTACGAGCGTTGGGGGCACCTTAAATGCTGATACATCATCTATAATTCTCCGGCAGATTTACCTGGTGGCGCTCATTTCCTCTCGAGATAGCCGTCCCTAATTCAGCAGTGAAAGACTAGAGGAGAGGCAGCTAGTTAGCACTACCCACCGTCAACTGTTTGGCTACTCTTTTAACAACGAATAGCATCGCACATAGCCGACTAAATATATGTGTATATATATATAATTTCTACATTTACGCAAAAAGAAGAACTGTCTTTTCTCCCTTGTTCGTTAAAAGAACGAGTCCCTCTGGTGAGACAAAGGTAAGTCTACGTACTTACAACGATAAAATCCAGGGTTCGATGCCCGCGGTGGACACAGTAGATAGCCCAGTGTGGCTTTGCTATAAACGATACAAACAAACAATAAAAGGACGAGAGAAAAAAAAAACTTTTACGAACGTTACAATTTTTCCATGTTAGCCGAGTGTAAACACGGTCGAAAACTATTTTTTACGAACGTTACAATTTTTCCATGTTAGCCGAGTGTAAACACGGTCGAAAACTATTTTTTACGAACGTTACAATTTTTTCATGTTAGCCGAGTGTAAACACGGTCGAAAACTATTTTTTACGAACGTTACAATTTTTCCATGTTAGCCGAGTGTAAGCACGGTCGAAAACTATTTTTTACGAACGTTACAATTTTTCCATGTTAGCCGAGTGTAAACACGGTCGAAAACTATTTTTAAACATCTTATCGAAAATTCTATAAAAACAAACCACTTACATAACACATAATATAGAAAATTATCAGTAACAGTCAACGTAAGGACGAAAACTCGACGAACGTAAAAAAACAAAAGTAGCACAATATACACCATGTTCTTCTCGATGTTGCCCAGGAACTGAGAAAGGTGTCTTTATTCTGAAATTCAGTGAGAAGTTTCTTAGCTCGGTAACAATAATTGTATCTAATTGTTATTGTTTGCCATGCCTCTAATATGTATATTTCCTGCACTCAAAGGACGAGTTTTCTGCAAATTGAAGGAATTAATACCATGGAGGACATTGTAATTTTCTGTTATACTCCCATAATCGATTAGGCCTAACGCTCGATTACCACCACCTGTGAAATTTACTCATACATTTAACAAAAAGGACCAATATATATATATATTATACCATCCAGTAAAACCTCGAGAGAAAACTAAATTAATTTAAAAGACAGTCGCTTTTGAAAGATACCAAAAAAAAGAAAAAAAAGCAGATTATAACCTTATCTACGATGTTTTATTTGTCTGGAACTACAACGCCGCCAAACGTCTTTTTAACTAACTACTGTGGTTTATATGTAATCAAGCACAAAGCCATACAATGGGCTCTCTGTGATCTACCCAGCACGGGTATCGAAACCCGGTTTCTAGCGTTGTAAGTCCGCAGACATACTGCTGTGACACTGGGGGCGCTGCTCTTGTAATGATTATAAAATAGGTTCTAATTTAAGCTTCTTTTTCTTCTGAGGGACAAAAATAAATAGTTCGCAAATTGTAAGCATTTTTGCTCCAAAATTAGCTCGTTTTTAAATACAACGTTACGTTGATTATTTCAGATACTCAGTTATCTTGTTATTTATTTATTCCGACATTCCAACTGTTAATCAACATAATGCAGCTTAGTTTAAAGTCGTAATTACACTGTTACGTTAGCGCCATATTTTAACAGTAAATAATTTTTTTTTTCTCCGAAATATTTGTTTACTTCATACATGCACATATAAAATTGAATTATTTAAAAAAACAATCTGATTGAACAGTTTCGTGGTCTAATTGCTGCACAACAGTTTAAATAAAGGATGCGAAAACGTGTCGTGGTAGCTTAACGTCTAAGGGGTAACTTAGTACCTAAATATTTGACGTTTTAATTTCTGATAAAACGAATGTTGTTTCTCTAAGTTCTTTATAATTTATTTTGTGAATATAAAAAAAACACTTCGTACGTTGTAGACGTTATTACCATAAGTGACGCAAGGGCCTTGTAAGATTTAGTAAGATTAAATGACGTCATAGAATGTTGGTGATGTCACCTTCTCCTAGCAACGCGCCCTCTGGTGGTAGACAACTTCCGTTTCCCAAGTGCCATCCTAAAACTAATAAGAAATGGTATTATTTCAGTACAGCGTTTTTGTTTACACTTTCTGCAAACGTACTAACCTTCAGAGTCTGTCTAAATATTGTGACGATCTGAAACCTCCAAGGGGGGGGGGGTGATCAGACTGTAAAATGTATAGAATTGTACGCAAAACATGAAGGCCTTGGGGCAGCAGGGGTTATACTACAGGACCTATAGTGTTGTAGTTAAAAAATGAGGGTCTTGGGGCAGCAGGGGCCATACTACTGGACCTATAGTGTTGTAGGTAGAATAAGAGGGCCTCGGGGCAGCAGGGGCCATACTACAAGACCTATAGTGTTGTAGGTAAAATATGAGGGTCTCGGGGCAGCAGGGGGCATACTACCGGACGTATAGTGTTGTAGGTAAAATAAGAGGGCCTCGGGGCAGCAGGGGCCATACTACAAGACCTATAGTGTTGTAGGTAAAATATGAGGGCCTCGGGGCAGCAGGGGTCATTCTACAGGACCTATAGTGTTGTTTTCACATTTTATATAGAAAACTGTGATCTAAAACAGTGCAAACATATTTGTGTTTCCGTCCAGCAATATTATGGAAAAAAAAGACTTTATCCTGTTTCTAACGACTTTATTAGAGTTAGAAAATGTAGTTACATCCGTTATGTTCACACACACACACACACACACATGTATATGTGTATAAAAGTGGACTCTGTATTTACACACGTTTTAGTGAAATTTATCTTAGGCTAGTAAACATCTTATTTCTCATAATCATATAAAAATCACAGTCCATTATATATTTTTGGCCCCACAGTGGCACAGCGGTATGTCTGCGGGCTTACAACGCTAGAAACAGGGTTTCGATACCCGTGTTGGGCAGAGCACAGATAGCGCTTCTGTAGCTTTGTGCATAATTAGAAACAAACAAAATTTTATATTTTTCAAACGCCACCTAGTGTCATTATGGTCATATTCAAGCAAATTAAGTTATAGATTCCCAAACTGGGGGAGGGGGGGGGAGTGTCTCCCATCCAAACATGAAGGTGTCTGCCTGGCGCGTGAGGAAGGAGGGATATTCATTCAAAATCTTACGCAGTTTATTAAAATACTTTTATTTGGATGTCCAGCCTTGTGGCCATGTTTATTTTCTAATGTTAGTGGTAAGTATTTTAGATAAATAAAACCCGTGAGTAACGCCATCTACATATCTTTATAGTCTTACAACCGGCTTCCTATTGTTTCTCGTGTAACTTGAAACAGCAAAGTTTTTTTTTTTTGTGAGTGTGTATGGAAGGAAAAACAAGTTACGTGTTAATACAACTCATTCCAAGTGAATTCTCAAACGCATTCCCCCTGGTGGCTCAGTGGTAAGTCTGAGGCCACATAACGCTAAAAATCGGGTTCCGATACCTGTGGTGGGCACAGTACAGATAGCCCATTTCGTAGCATACAAATTGAGATTTCTACTGTTAGTTCTTATGGTCAAACATTTGTTTTTAAATTCGTTATTAGCGCTATCTTTGAAAACAATAACAACAACTTTATTTGCCACATTAGGCTTAACACCTCAAGAAGATGTAACTATTTCTGGTGGCTACACGTTTCTACTTTATCTTGGTTTGTTGTTATTAAGCGCAAAGCAACACAATGAGCTATCTGTGCTCTACGTATCACGGGTATCGAAACACACGTTTTAGAGCTATAAGCCCTCAGGCTTACTGCTGAGCCACCAGGGGAACTTTATCTTTATTTTGCTTGGTTTGAGTATGGAACATAAAGTTAACATTTGGTGATCGATTATACTCTGTTACTCGGCATATAATTAAAGCTGACGCTCCATATTGTGTCGTGTAAATAAAGTGTTTCATTTTGGACACACACACACACACATATATATATACATATATAATAAAATACAAATTATTTTAATGAATCGACTCCTAATGACAATGTTTATTCGATAATAAACGACGTTTAACTAGTGGCTACACTTAGAACTTGGATAAATGATAATAAGAAATAAATTGAGACGTCTAAATGAAAAATTTTTCTAGTTTAGTTTCTGCGAAGATTTGAGCCTAATTTCATTATAACTCGGTCTTTACTGCCTAACGAAGGACGTCTGCTCGGAACGTCGCAGATAATAAACAAGAAAGTTTTCCCTTAAACGTGTCAGTTTATTCTATATTATCATTTATGTAAGGTTTTCTTCCCAAGTCTTGCTGAACAACACTCGTTCAAGTATGTTTAGAACGGCTACCTTTGCCTACCTTACGTTATTCCTCTAGGTATGAGCGCGGCCCTGTTGTAGAGCTCTGAATTTCAAAGCTGATAAGTCGGGTTCGAATCAGTGTGATAATACAAAATATTCTCCCTGTCCCACTTTGAGCTGTGGGTGTGTTATAAGACTGGCAGTCAACCCCCTTTATCGTGAATGGAGAATGGTAGGGTCCTGATTACTATACTCTGGTCTGTAGTTTGGGACGGCAACATATAGCATTAGTAGCTTTGCAATAAATTTAAAAACTCCTAAAAATGGCTGGCATGATGACTATACTTCTAATAAAAGGGTTACGTTGCCCATATACATGGGCTAATTATGTGAAACGACACACTAATAAAATAAAGAGACAGAGAATTTAAAAGGAGGATTTTCGAGAAACGAAATTTTTGTTTCTGATTTTGGTTGATAGGGTTCCACAGAAACTTGGTTTCGTTGTACATTAGTTGAGAAATTGCTGACACTATCTTTGTTACGCCCTGTTCGGGGAGGGGTTGTCATGGCAACTCACGAGCAATCAATTCAGCGATGCTTGTATTATGTACACTAGGCTAGCAACGTCTAAAAAGAGACATAGTTAAAAAGATCTTTCGTTCCCCCCTTGTCTGGCTTTAAAGCTTTTTAGGAAGCTTTTTATCGTTGAGAAAATTAAAATAAATGTGTACGAGTAACCTAATTTTCATGAATCCAATCGGAAAATTCAAAATAACATTGTCGACTCTTTGATCAGCGATGAAGGATGTCCTATAAATTCCTGTTTTCTTTTTTAAATTGTTCACTTAATTAATGCTTACTTTATCAGCAGAAAATATATAAAAAAGTATGAAAAACCGCAAGAGCGCGAGAGAAAATAAAGACAAAAATTGATAAATATGTTTTATAATTGTTTTATATCACTAACTGAAGCCCTCTGATTGGCGTGTTTTTTTTTAATCTCGTTCCAATGTAAGCATTCGAATCCAAGTCTTCATTGAGAGATATAAATAAAAATAAAGCTTGTTTAATATCGAATCTGACGTTTGAAGAGGGAAAAAAATTGTGAATTATGTAACTCTATACGTTCTCGAACTGTAAGGATCTTTTCACGATATTTCAATAACTGTAAATCCTGAGACAGACGCACTACTGAGTTTTAAGATGTTAACATTTGTAGGTCTCCGTAAGAACGACATTTTGTGTCCATAAATGAATTTAATAGCATCAATACCTAAAACTTCAAACAGATCCCCCTAGTGTTCAATTGTAGTCGTCTCTAATTTCAGCCAGCTAGTAGCAGCCATCGTTAGAAATGCTGTGTCCGGCTCTTTGAAGAGTAGAATGTTTTGAACACCGGACCTTCCTACACGCAGCCCGGCAAGCTAAAGATTAAGCCTACCTAGTTTCGAATAAAATGGGTTGGAAAACTGTAGCGAAATGAAGAACTTGAATTTAAATTTTGTCACCTCTTAGTACACAGTGTTAACGCTAGGGTTCTCCGTGACTTAGAATAATATTAAACTAATCAAACTGCATAATAATAACAACTCCAAATACAATAAAAAAAATCAAAGTTCACTTTCATTCTGTTGCAGCAATGTTAACTTTTTATCAGTTTCATCTGTTTTTCATTAAATTTTTAGGTTATTTGGTCATAATTTTCGTACACAAACTAAACTATTTTTACTCGAAACTGGTGTATAAGTCCAAGTAAATTTGCTACTCAACAGTTAATAAAGTAAAAAAAAACAAACAAAAAACAACAAGAAAAGAGACGAGAAAGATCTCTTGAGGTTTCTAGTGAGTCTCTTGAGCGTTTACTCGTGCATTTCATGGAGTTTTTCAATAAATATTCAAAATAATGTAATTTGCCAGTTCGGCACGTTCCCGGAGAGGGAGATCCCGTTCTGTCTTAAACAAACCTCTGGGTTCTCTTTACAGTCTATATAACACAGTCTATATATTTGGTAATTTTGAAACCTGTGTGGATAATGATGATATCTTGTCAGTTGGCCTAAATTTGCTACATTATTGTAAAGACTGTACTAAACTTTTAACATGTGAATAATTTGGAAAATACGCGCAGACACACACACTGGCGAAAAAAAAAGGCATCACTATTGCGGTCCCATTTCGGGGTGTAACTGGAAATTACTTCGATTGCGTAACTACTACGTTGAGTGTAACTGAAAACTATTGAATGTAACTGAAAACTAGGCATAATATTATTACATAATTATTATTTCGTATTGAAAACTAGTGCGCATGCGTAATATTTTCTGCTATAGTCCTTGTTGATCTATGGAAAAATAAGCTATTAAATTCATCAAACGTTTCGCTGAGGTAGTTATTTATATCATTAAAACTCACAATTTAAATAATTGTGCCAACAAAATTACTTTGTTCATTTTTTTTCATAGCCCTCCCAATGGCTCAGCAGTAAGGCTCTAGGATTATAACGCTAACAATCGGGTTTCGATACCTGTGGTTGGCGCGACACAGATAACCCTATGTATGGCTTTGTGCTTAACAACAAACAAATGCCCCCCCCCCCAGTAGCACAGCGGTATGTCTGCGGACTTACAACGCTAGAATCCGGGTTTCGATACAGATAGCCCATTGTGTAGCTTTGTGCTTAATTACAAACAAACAAAAAAAATACAACAAACAAACATTAGTGCATTAAAAAATATTTTTTCTTTTTGTTTCATTTATACGATGAATTTAGAACCTAAATTATTTTTTTTCCGTGTCTTTATAATTACAAACATATTGGCGAAGCGTGTGTTTCAAAGAGACAGACAAAGGTAAAAACTGGAATGGTATGTGGAATCTATTAAAACTATGAGCTATTAAATATGTATAACCTACGTAGATGTTAAACTTGTATTTTATCAATACTAACTTATGCCTTGGGTCATGCGGGTTTAAGTGACGAGAACACGCTCGAGGCATTTAACGTTTTTCACCCACTCTCACATCTAAAATAACCTCGTTATGTATAAAAAGATTGTTGACTAGACTTATTTTTTTCAGCGCAAGGCTATACAATGGGCTCTTTGTTCACCACGAGGAATCGAAGCCCATATTTCAGCGTTATAAGTTTGTAAACCTACCTCTTATTTATCGGGGGACAAAAGCTTTTTTTTACGAGCCCCTCCGAATAAAAAAGATCTAAAAATCGTTGTTTTTTTTTTACGTGCCAGTTTAATAGGTCACCCTAGCAAGTAATGGTCATTCAATAAGGTCAAATGATTGTCATGTGTTAACAACAGTAACGAAGGAAGAGAAGTAATATTCGACCCATCCGAACGCACCTGAGAAACAACAAACTAAGCCTAATCTCTTCCATTTTTGTGTCTGTGTTTCTAATGGTTACTAGGACAACTAATTGAACAAATGTTCCGAAGTTCTGATAATTGTTCAAACTTTAAAGTGCATGTTTCGAAGGTGAGAATTTTTCTAAAAATGTTTTATATGAAACGATCTTTAATTATTTTTTTTTTACTCGTCTTACGTTTTGAATTAAAGGCGAGGTATTTTAAGGACTCTTTTAAAGTCTTTGATTACACGGTATCAATAACTACTTCTACGCGGATAAGCGTATCAAAAACAAATATAGAGTGACGTATTTCGTCATCGAATGTCCTTTGCTTTAGCAGTAAGTGTTAGGAAAGGAAAACCAATTAAACGTGACGCAGACTTTAATACTGAAGAATACCAGAAGATTTGATATTTACGTTAGAAACTTGCCAGGCTTAAAATAAACAAAAGGCAATAGCTTTTATATATATATATATACCAAGCTCTCTTTAACAGCCAGATTTAAATAACTGCACACTTTTACGCACTGCTTGCTAACAAACAAAAGTGCTTCCCCCACCCCTACTCCTTCCCAACTCGGTACTAGTTTTTGCTTTCAACATGTTAAAGTTCGTGAAGAACTCCACTTTTCAAATAGCTCTTATATCTAGTGATAAATCAAGGATATCGTTTTATCTTCATAACAATAAAGAAGAAGTTCCTTTAAACGTAATATCATACTCTATTGGCAAACTTTAGGGCTAGCTTTAAACGTAATATCATACTCTATTGGCAAACTTTAGGGTTAGCTTTAAACGTAATATCATATTCTCTTGGCAAACTTTAGGGCTACTCTAAAGTCTGCCAAGAGGGTATTATATTACGTTTAAAGCTAACCCTAAAGTCTGCCAAGAGGGTATGATATTACGTTTAAAGCTAGCCCTAAAGTTTGCCTAAATAGTAGGATATTACGTTTAAAGCTAACCCTAAAGTCTGCCAAGAGAGTATGATATTACGTTTAAAGCTAGCCCTAAAAGTTTGCCAAGAGAGTAAGATATTACGTTTAAAGCTAGCCCTAAAGTCTGCCAAGAGGGTATGATATTACGTTTAAAGCTAGCCCTAAAGTTTGCCAAGAGAGTAGGATATTACGTTTAAAGCTAACCCTAAAGTCTGCCAATAGAGTAGGATATTACGTTTAAAGCTAGTCCTAAAGTTTGCCAAGAGAATATGATATTACGTTTAAAGCTAGCCCTAAAGTCTGCCAAGAGAGTAAGATATTACGTTTAAAGCTAGCCCTAAAGTTTGCCAAGAGAATATGATATTACGTTTAAAGCTAACCCTAAAGTTTGCCAAGAGAGTATGATTTTACGTTAAACCCTAGCTTTAAACGTAATATCTTACTCTCTTGGCAAACTTTTAGGGCCAGCTTTAAACGTAATATCTTATTCTCTTGGCAAACTTTAGGGCCAGCTTTAAATGTAATATCCTACTCTCTTGGCAGACTTTAGGGCTAGCTTTAAATGTAATATCATACTCTATTGGCAAACTTTAAATGTAATATCATACTCTTTTGGCAAACTTTATGGCCAGCTTTAAGTGCATGATGCTTTATCCAGCGCAATGTGGGTCCTACTTCCGCTGTCACCTCCAAAACCCAGGGTATATTTTATATCTCACATTATAGCCTGTGAACTCAGGGTATATTTTATATCTCACATTATAGCCTGTGAACCCAGGGTATATTTTATATCTCACATTATAGCCTGTGAACCCAGGGTATATTTTTTATCTCACATTATAGCCTGTGAACCCAGGGTATATTTTATATCTCACATTATAGCCTGTGAACCCAGGGTATATTTTATATCTCACATTATAGCCTGTGAACCCAGGGTATATTTTATATCCCACATTATAGCCTGTGAACCCAGGGTATATTTTTTATCTCACATTATAGCCTGTGCCCTGGGGATTCTTTTGATTTATGCAGCGTCGTTATTTGACTTTTGATTGGGTTTGTTTTTGTTCATTTATCACAAGTTTGGATTTGCTGTTTTTAACGCAGACTTTCCTTTTGATTTTGTATACATCTAGTATAAGAACCTATCTATCTATGTATATACACACATCTGTATGTATGCACACACAAACAGCAGATCAAAACGCATGCGCTTGAGGATAAAAAATAAAATAAATTTGTCTTACAATTTTCCTTATAAACCTAAATAACATGTCTTAATACTAATAATAGAATCCTAACACAGAAAACAAAGTTTTACGGAAAATTGTTATCACTTCAACAAATACCAGCAACTAAGAAGTCTTTTTTTGATTTTTGATTTTACATAAGAACAGGTGTTTTTAATTATATCTTTCAAGCTTTAGTGTGTTATCCTGGCAGAACTTTGTAACCACCAAAGACACGAAACTGCCAGCCATTTGGTTATTAAATAGTTTAGAAACATACTTAGGCCTGAAGGTTAGAGCACTCGACTCGCAATGATTTAGAAAAAATACTTAGGCCTAACATGGCCTGGTGATTAGGGCTCTTGACTCGCAATATACGGGTTCGAATCCTGTCATGGAACATAATCGCCCTTTCTGCCTTGGAGGCGTTCTAATGTGACGTTAGTCCCACTATTCGTTGGTAAAGAGTAGTCAAAGAGTTAGTGGCGGATGGTGTGGACTAGCTGCCTTCCTTTAGTTTATCATTCAAAATTAGAGATGTCTAGCACAGACATTCCTCGGGTAGCTTTGTGCGAAATTCCACAAAAAAAACAAAAAACAAGTGTCATCCTAAACGTAAAAGTCGCCCGTCTTTAGAAGTGATGTTTGTATTACTGAAAGTAATAAAGAGATGGAACAGCCCATAAAATATTTACGAGAATATTGGTCAGTCATGAGTAGATATTCTGGCTTTTAGGGCTACACACAGCGGTAGTTGGTGTGTACTTTAGAAAATCATAATCTTTCAAGGCTGACCACTAACCTAAGTGGACTCCCCCAATAAATATATCATAACTACATACGGAGCTGAGATGAGACTCCCCCTCTCCACCCCCTTTGGCAAATAAAACCGATTACTGACCAGCAAATAAGACCTAAAAAAAGCAACCATTTTTTCAGAGAGAGAGAGAGAGAAAGGAAAAAAGTTGAATGTCGCTTTTCGTAAACGTGGAAAGATAAACAGTAACAACAATGTTTGGAGGAGATTAATTTACATAATGTCTTAGTATTATTTGCGTCCAACTCGCGGGTAATGGCTCGAGAACCGAAAGCTCGAGATACTACGTTAGCAAGCGGGAACTGAGTAAGCTTAACGTTAAAGCTGTTTTATTCTGAATGATGAGTAAATTTAATTCAAGTAAAAATAAACAGTAAATAATTAGTGTTAAAATAAATGAATAATATTATGTCATCAATTCTTACCCTAAATTCTGTTGATGTAAATAACTCTTATAAAATCATTAAACATTAGTGTTCACCAACTTGATGTAGTCCACACCGTAACAGTTGTTATTAATGTAATTTAATAAAATAAATAGTGCACCAAACGCATGCGTATCTCTGATTACGTTTCTTTATAGGCCTGCATTAAACTCGTCTTCACCATCTCAGTACCTGGTCTCACTCACTCATCTCTCGTTGCCTCTTTCCACTGTGTACTTCTACATCTCCTGACCACTGAGAGGGCGTAACTCTCTGTTGGCTCACCAGCCCTCCGAGCTGGAATGAAATTTCGTAAAAAAAAACAACAAAAAAGCACCTGTTTTCTGTCCTATCCCAGCCGACCTATGATATAAATAGGGAATATCCTTCCTCCCCATTCCGAGTGTTTAGGCTTGAAGATGTCTAGATGTCTACAAACCCTTCGTGTGGAAGAAGGAAGAGAAGGTGTGGGTTCTGAAGTCCACAACATCCACATCCTAAAACCACCATTCACGGTCTGCATCTGTTAAGGGTGTAGTTAGACTCATTGTTTGTATACTGCTTTACCTTGCGTGAATAACTGGGGGTACGGGGGGTCATCACCAAAAGTGTAGAGGGTGTTATTAGCGCAGTTATTTCCTCTAAAATTGTATATTTTGTAATTTCTACAGATGATAAAATTTAATTGTTTCTTATTAAAGAGCTGTCTTGCGGCGCTGATAATAATTAGAGCCCCCTTACGGATAGTTTAATATGATAGCCTGTTTATAAAATAAGTAATATACCATCACATATGCGAAAAATGAGCTCGATGAGCTACAGTTACTAAGCAGGAAGTTAATATCACACTAATTAACCCGTAGTTTGTTATTTGCGCCTGCGCAAAAGCTATAGATTACAATGGATGTATTAAGAACTTCTGGAAAAAAAAATAGGGTTAATGTTTATCATCATATTGCTGAACAAATCTCTCTTTGAGCTACTGTTTGAGCTACTTATTTGTTTTAAATGCAAAGCTACACAATGGACCGTCTGTCCATAGCAAGGAATCGAACGCCGGATTTTAGAATTGTAAGTTCGTAAACTTACCACTGTCTCACCGGGGGGACCTGAGCTATAATTATTCGGGATCGCATATAAAGAACTATCAGAATTATCATTGAACTATTCTGATAAATGATAGCTATCATGTTTTACTTTCCAAGGTATTTCCACATGTTATATATAATTATTATGGAACTATCGACATATCAATATTTGTTGTTATTATTGTTTACTCTTTTTCTGTTTTTTATTATAATTAAATCTAGATTAAAAGCACATCGTGGTCTACAATCAAATCACAAAGAAGACTTGTACAATGTTTTCGACCGCAGGCCTATTACTGGTTGAAAGTTTGGTTTGGTTAAGTCCGTCGTTAGGGGGCGCTGTCTCCATTATCTCAACGGTTACTGCTATTACAGGTGAGTTTTTTTTTTTCTTCTTGTAAATACTTTAGGGCTGTACATGTATATATATATTTTTAAACACAATATTCTTAACTTATTAAATTGTGTGTATATAAAAATATATATGTTTTAAATAATACTTTTAGCACGTTGAGTTTATTTTCACTTTTGTTTCTCATCAGCTCATTTCCAATCGAAAATATCGCCTCTTATATTTATTTACTTCCTCCGGAAGTTTCCTGTAACTTTCCTGTTTCTATACCCGCGTTCGGGGCCCCCAGTGGCACAGCGGTATGTCTGCGGACTTACAACGCTAGAATCCGGGTTTCGATACCCGTGGTGGGCAGGGCACAGATAGCCCATTGTGTAGCTTTGTGCTTAATTACAAAACAAACAAACAAACTTCCATGTCTTAAGTACAACATTTACTTCCTCCGGAAGTTTCCTGTAACTATCAGCTCTATAGAGGGAAATTCCTTTAGGGGCCATTGACAAATTATATGGCTCAATTTGTTCCTAAATAAATGGGTAAAATAGATTGTCTTTGATAGGTTGTTAAAATAGATTAGTTTGGTTTTTATTCGCGAAGGCCAAGACGTCAGATGCACGTTACCCAGAACATATATTACTGCTGTCCTCATTCTATTAAGGCTGTGAGCAATAAGGATGTGCGCCACAGGCGTCGGGAGTAAAACCCTAAAATTATTGTGTTCGAGCCCATCTTTATACTTCAGTATCATTGTTATAGAAGTTAAAATGAAATCGCTGGTTTTTATTTCTTAAGAGTGGATACATTTAAAATAATACGATACATTTAAATCTACGTCCGTCTGTACGTTGTCAATTCCAGTAGAAACTGATTTCCAATAGTATTGTCCATTGTACTAAGATAAAATAAAAACACGCACTAACTGGAGGTTTGGAAGTAGAAACTTGCAAGTTCAGACAAGTGTTTTGGTGTGACTTCAGCCGCACGTGAGCTCCAAAGCTCCGAATTTTAGCGTTACATGCCCCCCACCCCCACGAAGTTTAGCACATAGCACGGACGTATTTACAGTGATAATATATATACGTATAAGTCCATGATATACTTAAGCTCTGAGAACGACGCGAGAGAAAGTATAACTTGGAATTCGAATATATTCGTCTAATGTTTGGATGAAACATTACTAAGCACCTCCTGAAAATTCTGTTCACTGATTTATGTTCTATCTATCAATCTATCTTATGGTTTACCATCCTTACAAGTCGAGAGAAGATAACTAGCAGAAGAACAACGTCGTTAGCACTGACGTCATTCAACACGAACACTACTATGTCGTTTAGCTGCTGGGAGACAATTTACGTGCTCTCTGAACTTCTTTAATGTTGGAAATAACGCTTGAAGAATCTGTATGTTGGACAGAGTAGATGAGTTTAACGGAGCCTTTATTAAAACGTTAACAATAGTACTGATACAGATAAAACGTTAACAATAGTACTGAAACAGATAAAACGTTAACAACAGTAATGATACAGATATCTGTATCAGTACTATTGTTAACGTTGTATCTGTATCAGTACTATTGTTAACGTTTTTGTTGTTAACGTTTTATCTGTATCAGTATATTGTTAACGTTTTATCTATGTCAGTACTATTGTTAACGTTTTATTTGTATCAGTACTGTTGTTAACGTTTTATCTGTATCAGTACTATTGTTAACGTTTTATCTGTATCAGTACTATTGTTAACGTTGTACTTGTATCAGTACTATTGTTAACGTTGTATCTGTATCAGTATTGTTGTTAACGTTTTATCTGTATCAGTACTATTGTTAACGTTTTATCTGTATCGTACTGATACAGATAAAACGTTAACAATAGTACTGATACAGATACAACGTTAACAATAGTACTGATACAGATAAAACGTTGACAATAGTACTGATACAAATAAAACGTTAACAATAGTACTGATACAGATACAACGTTAACAATAGTACTGATACAGATAAAACGTTGACAATAGTACTGATACAAATAAAACGTTAACAATAGTACTGATACAGATACAACGTTAACAATAGTACTGATACA
>NW_013674060.1:0-1080 GCF_000517525.1 Limulus polyphemus
TGAAAGGGCGAGCATGTTTGGTGGGACGGGGATTCGAACCCACGACCCTCAGATTGCGAGTTGAGCACCCTAACCACCTGGCCATGACGGGCATATTTGGGAACTACTGTATGTATACATAGCAAATGTTAATGCTATATTGATACGCTTATATGGGAACAATTTATTCCCTAATTATACATGACACTGAAGCTGGAGATGCGCGTCAACGTGCGAGTTAATACATTTACGTCAAAAAAAAAATTCGAACTCATTGGCATCAGTATTAATCCATAGAGCTAGAATAAGTTTTCGTGTTTTATTGGAATAAACTGACAAATTAGATAACATAAAAGTTTAGTTTAGGTCAAACATCTCGCCCAGATCTTTTCGATACTTTTTCAATATAATCAATATGATGAACTGCTTCTTGGAACTTATAACAAGAACCGAGAGGAGTTTTATTTCAAACATATTTCCGGACGAACTAACGATGTTCTCCAGTTTATCTCATTTGCCAGGATCTCTTGGAGTTGAAAGATTTCTGTGCTCTCGTCTAGATGCACTTCAAACTAAGCAAAGACAAGAACAAATTTAACGAGGGGGAAAAAAAGCGGAGTGACTGGACTACGAGAGGCAAAGATAGTGGGACATATCTTCAAACTTTTAATACCATTGTCAAGTGGTCACCTTGTTGCAGGAAGCTAGGAATTAAAGATTTTTTAAGCATTTATTTTTTGATGATGTGATTCAATAAAACTACGCGTTTTTTTTTTCAAGTATCAGGGGAACTTTATACATAATCATTATAAAACTTTATTTTATTAAAGTACAATTGAACCGTATGTCCTTCCAATAGCCGTTAATACCGTAGGGTTAAACACTAGATGTAACAATCACATCCTTCATGAATCAGAGTTTGATATATATTTTTTGGAGTAACGATATATGAAAGATGATATAATTACGTACAGTGTGTTCTTTGTTTGCTGATTTCTTATGTCCTTCCAATAGCCGTTAATACCGTAGGGTTAAACATTAGATGTAACAATCACATCCTTCATGAATCAGAGTTTGATATATATTTTTTGGAGTAACGAT
>NW_013674060.1:1828-5646 GCF_000517525.1 Limulus polyphemus
CCATAACAGATCAAACGGTAACCGACTTATTACTAGCACTAGGCCTAATCCATAACAGATCAAACGGTAACCGACTTATTACTGGCACTAGGCCTAATCCATAACAGATCAAACGGTAACCGACTTAATACTAACACTAGCTCTAATCAAACAAAAATCAAACAACAACTTAATATACAATTTTTTCAAAGTGAATCATTTACCTGATTCCACATATTGTTTTACAG
Organism: Limulus polyphemus; assembly: GCF_000517525.1. Classification (NCBI taxonomy): domain Eukaryota; kingdom Metazoa; phylum Arthropoda; class Merostomata; order Xiphosura; family Limulidae; genus Limulus; species Limulus polyphemus. The sequence goes on from NW_013674060.1 coordinate 2,056, forward strand.
GTAACACCATCGCTAAAATTAACCTTCCTGTACCAATCTTGAGACTATTTTTCATATTCTCCAATAACGCAAGAGGGCAGTCGCAGCGATCTAGCACGTTCAAGCAGGAGATAACATCATACAGCTCTTTCTTCTCCATCCACTTGTGAGCATCAAGGACTCTAATAACCATAAACAAATGATAATATGAATACATATTCACGTAAATCAAATTCAAAACGGTTTAGTTACATTATATTCAAGTGTAAATTGTACATCTTCGTCTGAAAACAATGTGAAATCAATTACAGGATCCACCATCTTTTAGAAACTATACACACTGAGCATCCCTCTACGCTGAACGTAGTCGTCTTAAACGGAGAATATTGGTCGTAGGATCCACCATCTTTTAGAAACTATACACACTGAGCATCCCTCTACGCTGAACGTAGTCGTCTTAAACGGAGAATATTGGTCGTACATATGATATTAATGGCTACAAATAAATACACTAAAAGCTGTGTGTTTGATCTGGATCATGTGAACTGCGTGTGGTAATACCGACGATTCGGAGACCACAGGCCACACCTGTAATTAATGTAAAATAATAATATGCTTGGTTTGATGGTACTAAAAGCCAGTGTGGAAACCGTCCCACTTAAACAAAGACATTTCACACCAAGAACGGACATATGCGTTTGTTCATGATCTGTCCGTGTAAATCGTCCAAACCCTACAAGTGGTTGACGTAATACATTTAGCATACGATTGTGATGTCACCTATACTGTAATACTGAAACAAAATGAATTTGGTTCTAAAATACTCAACACTTTTCAATTATAAAATCTGTGCTAAATGTGTGCAAAACCCGGGTCAAAAATGAATGACAAACTAACAAAAAAGTATCGGGTTACACGGGTTTTTCCCCCCTTATATCTTTATTACAAAAAGCAGTCGTTTTGTATTAAATTCACCAACCCTAGAAATCTTATGAAGTTCTTAAATTAAGCTGAAATAACGTTAAAGAGTAATAATAATTTCAATGGCTAATTCTTATGTTACACCCCATTAAATAAAAACCCACTAAACGTGTCTACCTTGCCTTCAGAAGTGAGTTTTGAAACAAATAAAGAAAAAGTCAAATACAAGTTTAATTTCCTGCACAAGTTTCTCCAGTTTTAAAAAGAAAAAAATGTTCAGTAACAACGCGTATCGATTTCTGATGACTTACTTGAAAAGCGAATGATGCCCAATCTCTCAAGCAAGAGCGTGTCCTCGTGATAAACAGCTTTAAAGCTGAAACGTGCTGCTTAAAAACAACAACAAGAACAAATAGGATCATTATATCGAACCAAGAACCGCTACTGGCACGCAACGTATGCAGCGAAACTGGTTATTTCTTAAATTAAAAATATTTTTTGGATGTTTTCTCAAAGAGATTATTCTAACTACAAGTAATTCAAGTTCTTATGTATATCGAACCGCTATATCTTACAGAGAGAGGATCCAAATACGATTTTCTTAAAATTACTTTACAATTTTTCAGCCAGAAATATCTGTGTCGAAATGTATTCAATGATTTCAGTGATCAATTAGAGCATCAGATTTGTTTGTTACATAATTGTCCATCTGTGTTCTGCCCACGGCGGATATCAAAACCAATTTTCAGCGTTATAAGCCCTTAAACTTACCGCTGAGTCACCAGGAGGCACAGCATCAAGTATTAATCTGGCTTGGGCTATCTGCTGTGTCCACCGCGGGAATCGAACTCCAGAATTTAGCGTTGTAAGTCGGTAGACTTATCGCTGTATCGCCGGGGGATAAGTATTAGTCAAAAAAAATGTGAGAATAGTCACAGTTTGTGATTAGTGTTAACAAATTTTCTCTTTTTAGCAGTAAGAATATGTCAAAAAAAGACAAAAAATGCATATAATGAAAGGACTATGCCATGAATTCTGTCTTTCTAAATTGCAGTCTTCGGTTTTAACAACAACACATTTGAGGAACGTTTAACTGTGTTGTCGATAGTTCAAAACAAAATAATGAATTAAGCCAGAAGAAAACGTGCTGGTTTGATAGGCGGTTCTACGAAACACGGGCTTTGACCAGGAACTTTGAATCTTTTATCTTGTAAAAATAATTTTAACAAAAAATTAATAATAAAAACAATACTCTATTTGTGTGTATGTGTGTCTGTGAAGATCACTAATGGATGTGTTTTGCATGAAACGGACTTATTTCGGACACTATTTATGTTGTCATGAAACAGGGTATTACTGAAGAAACGGTATTATTTCTGACACTATACACACTGTATTGAAACAGGGTATTACTGAAGAAACGGTATTATTTCGGACACTATTTATGTTGTCATGAAACAGGGTATTACTGAAGAAACGGTATTATTTCGGACACTATACACACTGTATTGAAACTGGCTATTATAAAAGATAAGTCTTGTTTCGGATACTATATTGAAACTTACACAAGACGTGAACATTTGTTGACGTTCCGAAAAACCTTGCATCATCGACTTAATATCAATAGTATATAGTTGTCTTGTCTCAGTTATAACAACTACCTTCCTTCCCTTATCCCATCCAATCCATTATTCCTCCATCAATACATCCTCATACACGTTTCAGATACACACGTACTAAAGGCTTCCCCTAAGCACTAACAGTGGTTAGAGGTTTTGGAGTACAGTCTTTTTTTTTATATATAACTTTATGGGAACCATACAATAAATTTGAAATATATACTGTAGTAAAACGATCTCCCTCCATATACACATATAGAAACACTGCAGTTCAATCATGGTGTAGTACATTCAGGACCACGTACCACTTGGGGCAGAGTGTGCTAAGGTATCATTTAAAAAGGGACATAAGACAACACGGCCCCATTAAGGGCATTTGACCAGGACGGAGATTTGTCGTGAAAGTGTTCACGACCAATGGATGCACAGCATATTAAAAAGCGAAATTAGGAATGACAGCGTGAAAAAAGCAGTAAAACCAGCCCGTTTCCCTGGACGGCTATAAATTATTTTGCTGGGACAGAAAAAATCCCCTACGGATGAAAGAAAAGTCCGGTCTGAATTTTGACGGTTGAGCGATGATGGCTGTTACCAGAATGTTGAAAAGCTCTTGGTTTAAGCGCACAAAATCCGTCAGCAGTTTCACACGTCTCCTCTTCTGCCATGTGTCATCACCGTTTCAATTTCACCAAAACATTAAAGATACGCTGCTGTTTCTACGATAACTACACTCCTAAAATGTTATAGCCATTTTCTAAAATAGCAGTGTGTATGTGACATATCTTTTTATGAAAGGTGTATTAAATCACCCCTGGACTAGTTTACGTCAACAACGTTTTATAAAAAAAAATTGGGGAAAAAAAACAATACGCAAACATGCTATTTTAGTAAATTATAAATCATCCGACATTCTTCTTCTAACCTGACTATGAATAAATATTAACAGTTTCGACGTATCACGTGCGTTATTTTCAAGTATACCCTAGAACTTCCGACAACTGCAATTAGAATAAACATATTTTATGTATAACCAGTTACAATCACTACTTTAATTCTGGTTTATAATGCCTCC
>NW_013674060.1:6601-11010 GCF_000517525.1 Limulus polyphemus
GGTGATGACTAGCTGCCTTCCCTCTAGTTATACACTGCTAAATAATCTACAACGCCAAAGGAGACAAAGAGGAGAACACCGGTTTTTACAAAAATCTTCTAAAGCAACGGCAGGTTGTCAATAACCTGTCACGGTTAAAACAGTCTCTGACAAATGTTTGGCCTATAATGAAACATCAATTGATAGAAAACACATTTTAAGAAAGTCCGCCCAATTCGATTTGACATTAGAACACGTGTCCTTAAATTGCTTGCAAGATTCAAGGTTTAATTATATGAGAAGAAACCCGAAGCTCGGCATACAGAGATGTGAACATCGAAAAAGAACAATCGCCACATGGTTTGTTTTTTGTGTTTGATTTCGCAAAAAGCTACCGGAGAAGTAACTGCGCTACCGTCTCTAATTCCGAAATGATAGGTTAGAGGGAAGGCAACTAGTCAACACCACCCACCGCCAACTCTTAAACTACTCCCTACCATCGAATAGTGGGATCGACAGACATGTTATAAGTTACGCCCCACGGCAGAAAGGACGAGTATGTTCGGTGACGGGATTTGAACCCATTACCCACAGATTGCTAGTCGGGTGCCCCCAGGGTAAATAATATGAATATTAGTAGCGACTATATGAGATAAATCACAATATGTACTACTAAGTTTGTGACACGTGTGCAAGCTATATTGGATAAATACATAAAACGTGGTATTTAATATACAACAAATACGATTTTAAACGCGCATGTCCTTAATGCCCTATCTCGTTATTACAGGTGCTACTTTACTACAAAATACTATTAAACCGCATATTTACGAAGTAGGCGTATTTTTTAAGGCCGATGGGACGATTTCCATTTGTCGCTATCCAAACAAAACGATACAGATGTTCGGTCTGTAGTTCTATTAAATCTAGGGTTTGAAGTTCGTAACACTGGAAAGCTTTAGGATATAAAGAAACAATGACATTTTGTACACTTCACTTGTAGTGACAGGCTACGCCAGTTAAAATTTGTTTATCCAACATTTCAAATAATTTTAAAGCAAATAAAACAAAGTACCTGATTAGTCTGGAAGAATATTAAATACAACGTTGAGTATGTTACATTAAAACGAATTAAATAAGCAAATCAGCAAGTCACGTGAAAACCACGGGCGATATAAAGTCGCGGTGAAACGGCATGTATCAGAATTACATTTTGACATTGCTTGGCATTTCCTGAGTAGTGTGATGCAACGAGAATTGATCACGTTTGAAAGGGATATATATGGGTTAAAAATCCTGCCCCTTACTAACCTTCATTAGCCTCGATTCTCACTAAAATTCAGCAGTGGGATAAAAACCCCATTCCTTACCCACTTTCATCAGTGAGGGAAAGATAGTGCACCTTTCTAATCTTCAGCCTTAGGATACCCCCTCCCCTCTTTACCTTACCAACCTTCATCAGTAGAATAAAAACATACCCCTTACTAACTTTCATCAGTATGGTGAAAACCTTAACTTTTACTAAAATTCAGCAGTGGGATAAAAACCCCATTCCTTACCCACTTTCATCAGTGAGGGAAAGATAGTGCACCTTTCTAATCTTCAGCCTTAGGATACCCCCTCCCCTCTTTACCTTACCAACCTTCATCAGTAGAATAAAAAACATACCCCTTACTAACTTTCATGAGTATGGTAAAAACCTTAACTTTTACTAAAATTCAGCAGTGGGATAAAAACTCTGCTCGTTAATAACTTTCAGAAATAAGGTAAAGAACCCACCCCTTACTAACTTTGATCAGTAGGACCGCACCCCTTATTAACCTGCATCAGTATGGTAAAAAAATTTCTCTTCACTTACTAGAAACTGATTATTCTTCACCAGTTGAATACAAACTTGATACCTACAAACTGGAAACGTTTAACAAACACCACCAACCTTCCCTATTATGATAAAAGCTCTGATTTCTAATGATAAGTAAATTCGGCAATTTTTCACTATTAGCACAAACAATTTAACTATACCGACCAAAAATCATTATCTAGTTTGATGAAAGATGTTAAGCTTATAGAACACAGACATTCTTAAACTTTCAAGAGTAGGATCAGTTATCAGCTGGTTCTACCTTTACAGAATGATGGTAAAAACTGGCCTCTACTGACCACGAAACTTTGAAAAAATCATCATTAATAAGCTAAGTACATTTTCTTACCTCTAGACTAAAAACTGGAGTGTTTTAGTCAACACTCCCCAATACTGTGAAATGTTTCACATTTACTGACCAGAACTTTTGATAAATATTCAGTATGGAAATAACCTTTACTGACTAAAGAAGTAAACGGTACAATTTTTATAAATCTAATCTCTACTGAGTAGGAAATTTTGACCTCTATTTTGATACCTTTTCACCTGTAAGGTCAAAAACTTTCATCAACGATCAAGATTGGGCAAAAAGTTTGGCTTTACTGGTCATATTTTGTACAACGATAAAATCGTTAAGTCTTACTGGTCAAAGCTCCTCAATCTCCCCAGTATGATGAAACACTTTGACCTCTACAAGCCACAGTACATCATAGTTCCAATGTATAATACCAATTTTGATTTATATAAGCCAAAAATAATTAACCTTACTCTCGAAACAGAATATATTAATTTCTTCAAAAACAAACCACACATTTTTTAAATGCTAAAGCCAATTAATACTTCGTCAAAGCAGTAGCAACCTTCGTTGTAATGGCCAGTATATATTAAAATAAGGTAAATCATCAAACTGCTTAAAGAGTCATACAATATTTTGTAAAAAATAAAATTAATAAGAAAAAAATCACAAAGGCATAGAAACCTACAAATGTTAATAGAAATCCGGATTATTATAAACATCGAGCAAACTTAGCTGTTAGTTTGAAAACATTTACATCTCTTACTCGTAACCTTTGCCTGCTAAAACTCTTCTCATGATCGGGGAAATTTCAGTAACATGAACAGAACGGAAGTGACGATCCATAACTTCCGTTACCGCACCATCTCCAGCACCGATGTCCAGTAAAAGATCGGCTTTCCAAGAATGGTCAACATCCAAAAGTTGTGTGAACTGGCGATGGGAAAAGACAAACATGGAGCCTCTTCCTAGCAACCTGCAACAATCCGAAAACATTAGCCAGTGGAATTTAGTGTGAAAATGGATCTGCAAGAGAGAGAGAGAATTAAATATCTGTAACAATAAAAATTACACACTCCTGGAATTTTCAGAACAGTAATTAGGTAGCAGATTAAAAACATACCAAACCCTCGTAACAGGAGTTGTTAAACTGTAGTATGCACCAATGAAGTTCCACATTTATGAGATGGAGAAACCTGAATGGCACCTTACGCGAATGTGAGGTTAACATCCAGGTCAAATCCCTCTAAACTTAAGGTACAGTTGTCCATAATATTTAATTACCAATTAGAGGGAAGGCAATTAGCCAGCATTACCCGTCGTCACAAGGGCTTCATATGGCTCTTCAAATCGAATAGCAGGATTGACTGTCATATTATTAACGTGCCCAAAGTGCAGAGTATGTCCAGCAGCGTCATGTTCCGGACCCTTCGATCCGCAGCCCTGCACATTAATCACTAGGCTACACTCGGCTCAAACAAGACCGTTAGTACTGTATGTAATATTATAATACAGTACATCTGGGGCCCGGCATGGCCAGGTGGATAAGGCGCTCGACTCGCAATCTGAGGGTCGCGGGTTCGAATCCCCGTCACACCAAACATGCTCGCCCTTTCAGTCGTGGGGGCGTTATAATGTGACGGTTAATCCCACTATTCGTTGGTAAAAGAGTAGCCCAAGAGTTGGCGGTGGGTGGTGATGACTAGCTGCCCTCCCTCTAGTCTTACACTGCTAAATTAGGGACGGCTAGCGCAGATAGCCCTCGTGTAGCTTTGCGCGAAATTCAAAAACAAACAAACAGTACATCTGATAATACCTTTAACCACACTTGTCATCCAGTACATACTGTATCATTTCAATCATCCTTCTTTCTTGTGCACAATGTACAACGTCAAGAGTCTAACATTCTTAGGTGTCAGCTAAAAAAACAGGTGTTTAAACTTATTATCAATTTCTTGTGATGTTTCGTCACACTTCTAATGAATTATAAACCGCTAGACTTAACGTTATATGTAAACAAAATAATATATAATTTATTGTTATAGTTATACGTTTAGTAGAATAGAAGTTCAACGTTTTGTAAACGCTGAAATTGAACTAATATTTGTACTAATAACTGCGGTGAAATCATTATAATGTAAAGAAATGTACATTAATAACAGTATATACGAACTTATTGTCAGCCAAACCACATGTAAACGCTGAAATTGAACTAATATTTGTACTAATAACTGCGGTGAAATCATTATAATGTAAAGAAATGTACATTAATAA
>NW_013674060.1:11593-14577 GCF_000517525.1 Limulus polyphemus
CAGTATATACGAACTTATTGTCAGCCAAACCACATGTATCGCGAAGTTAGAAATATGTTAATCTATTATAATGTAAAGAAATGTACATTAATAACAGTATATACGAACTTATTGTCAGCCAAACCACATGTATCGCGAAGTTAGAAATATGTTAATCTCTTTCTCATAAGCAGGGTGTTGCGCCTGGTGGTTACGTGCCAGATTATGTACCCGAGGGTCCATGGTTCGTGTCCTGTTGCTGCAAAAACGCGCTTCGCTCTTTGAGTCATGAATGTGTTATAAGAGTGTCGGACAAATCCCACTACATAATTACAACATTCCAATATTTTTTGGTAGGTGATAAGAGTAGACAGCCCTTGTGGTGATTTGTGTGAAGAAAAAATAACAACACTCAATGACAGAATTATATAAATATAACCATAAAACTGTCGACAAAATAACTAGGTTAAACTGATAAAACACAAGTTAATGTGAAGTTATATCGAAATTGTATTAGTTCTTTATTTACCCAAGAGATGGCAGGTTAAGAATATCCGCAAGACCCAGTCTATTTTATAAATATAAATAAAATGCCCAATCTATCATTCCATTTACCACTTGTTACTGAGTTATACCTGCACAATGGGCTATCTATGCTCTGCCCACCACGGGTATCGAAACCCGGTTTCTAGCGTTGTAAGTCCACAGACATACCGCTGTGCCACTGAGGGGCACACTCATCAGAATGGGTTTTTCATATCAAAGCCATATCTGGCTATCTGCTGTGTTCACCGAGGGGAATCAAGTAGCTGATTTTAGCGTTTTAAATACGCAGACTTACCACAGTCACACCGGGGGACCCCTTCATCAGTAACCCTGGACAACAGAAATCGAAAAAAGAAGACTAGGCTTCTTACAGTACATGTATGGTGACAAGTGGTAAATTGAATGATAGATTGGGCTTCACATTTAATTTAGGCCCGGCATGGCCAGGTGGTTAGGGTGCTCGACTCGCGGGTTCGAATCCCCGTCACACCAAACAAGCTCGCCCTTCCAACCGTGGGGGCGTTATAATGTGACGGTCAATCCCACTATACTTTAGTAAAAGAGTAGCCCAAGAGTTGGCGGTGGGTGGTTATGACTAGCTGCCTTCCCTCTAGTCTTACACTGCTAAATTAGGGACGGCTAGCGCAGACAGCCCTCGTGTAGCCTTGCGCGAAATTAAAAAACAAACAAACAAACCAATTTATTTATCTTTAATAACCCCCCCTCCCCCCATCTGTTACAAAATTAACTATTCAGAGGCTCTCTTGCCCATTTGGGAACACTTATTTTAATTTGGCACACACTTTGCTGCCAGATCATATTCCTTGTCACGAGGAGAGTCTCTTGGGAACAATAGTGTTAGCGTTCTACAAATATTGACTCGTGAGAATATAGATAATTACCCAGCTATTGCGTTCAGCTAAACCAAGCGTCAAACCTTAAACGACAGGAATGTTCCCAAAGGTAAAGAGAGCTGAAAGACACACTTTTATTTAGAATAGTTGATATAGAAAGACGAATTAACCCTTTGCTTACCTGCCAAGTTTGTTATTAAATCAGTAAGAGATTTCAATAATTCATAAAGGAAGCCCGGGTACGAGAAGATGTTTGTTTGTTTGTTTTGAATTTCGCGCAAAGCTACACGAGGGCTATCTGCGCTAGCCGTCCCTAATTTAGCAGTGTAAGACTAGAGGAAAGGCAGCTAGTCATCACCACCCACCGCTAACTCTTGGGATACTCTTTTACCAACGAATAGTGGGATTGACCGTCACTTATAACGCCCCCACGGCTGAAAGGGCGAGCATGTTTGGTGTGACGGGGATTCGAACCCGCGACCCTCAGATTGCGAGTCGAGCGCCTTAACCACCTGGCCATGCTTTTTTTAATGATACATGATTTTCTGAAAATGGAAATATTTCCTACACGGTAAAGCGGATGAGGTTGTTTTACATTTGCAAATTAAGAATTTCTAAACATAGATTGAATATTTTCATATACTACGGAAATTTTACGAAAAACTCCACGCAACAGATGTTTTCCAGGATATTGTTTACCAACAAATAGTAGGATTCACTGTCACATTATAACACCCCCAATGGCTTAAAGGGCGAGCATGTTAGGCGATGGGTTTCGATCCCTCGACCAGAACTTGAGAGTTAAGTGCCCTAACCGCCATGCCTTTTCGTAGTTTCTCCCTTATACAATGTATTTATCGCGCCATAAATTAGAATTTTTCATTCTTAGATATATTTCAAAAACTTCACCTCAGAACTATTGCTAATGGTGGTTCAGTGGAATTTTTTTCTTGTTTTTTTCTATATATTCTATGTGGAGGAAGATTAATTTGTAACCGAGGTGAGATACGGCTGATATCAAACGTTGAAGTCACAATTGGTATATTCTCTGTGGAGGAAGATTAATTTATAACCGAGGTGAGATACAGCTGATATCAAACGTTGAAGACACAATTGGTATATTCTCTGTGGAGGAAGATTAATTTATAACCGAGGTGAGATACGGCTGATATAAAACGTTGAAGTCACAATTGGTATATTCTCTGTGGAGGAAGATTAATTTATAACCGAGATGAGATACGGCTGATATCAAACGTTGAAGTCACAATTGGTATATTCTCTGTGGAGGAAGATTAATCTGTAACGGAGGTGAGATACAGCTGATATCAAACGTTGAAGTCACAATTGGTATATTCTCTGTGGAGGAAGATTAATTTGTAACCGAGGTGGGATACGGCTGATATCAAACGTTGAAGTCACAATTGGTATATTCTCTGTGGAGGAAGATTAATTTGTAACCGAGGTGAGATACGGCTGATATCAAACATTGAAGTCACAATTGGTATATTCTCTGTGGAGGAAGATTAAATTGTAACCGAGGTGAGATACGGCTTGATATCAAACGTTGAAGTCACAATTGGTATATTCTACTAGTAGGAGGAACGA